>NC_051137.1:12387645-12416587 GCF_014839805.1 Manduca sexta | reverse complement strand
GCGACACAGTTAAAGACTGAAGAAACATTAATTGGCCAAAATAAATACATATCTCAAATTAATTATTTACAAAATGAGAGAGAAATCATCGTCGATGACATTAGACAATTAGAACTTAACAATGTCGGTGATAGCGCCTTATCACCAACTAATTGTAATTTAAGTGATATTCGAAATTCACTAAATCGTATTAGTAAATACATAGATGCAAAGTGTTCAAAAAGTACTTCATTAGAACAGACATTACTTAAAATGCAAACATCATCGCAATTACTACTTAGTAAAGCTGATGAAGCGAAAAAAATAGTCGAAATAGAAAAACAAAAAGAATAAACGAGAAAGAAGATGCTATAAGAGATAGAGTTAATATGGAAAATCAACTTAAAAATCTTAAAAAAACACTCGAGCAAAAAATTTCTCGTGATCAGAATGTAATAACTGACTTACAAGCAGAAATATTAAATAAAGACCTGATTATCAAAAAAATAAACGAAACAACACAAACCTACATATCTAAACTTGAAACTGAAATGCAATCTCTACAAGAGCTTTATAAAAATTCTACAGAAAAATAACCGAGTTGCAAGAAAAGTTAATTAATATGTCTAAAGATAAAAATAACGATGTGGAAGTAATGAAAAAATGTAAAATTGCATTAGAAAAGAAATCTCAGGAAATTTCAGATTTACAAAACGAGCTACAAATTTTGAAAAACAAATCACTAACAAATATAGGAGTTCAAACAGTATATAATCAATCCCGAAAAAATATAGCATCGCAAACTGAAGCCTCGTTAGCTTACACAGAGTATGAAAGATCAGGAATTAAAGATAAAATTATGGATGACGTAGATAAAGAAAGAAGTAAACATTCACTGATTGTTTTAGAAAAAACAAAGCTTCCTAAACAAATACCCCCACCTGTTAATGAGGTTCAAGTTTTGACTGCAAACATCGAACCCACGTTTGATTACGTGAAAAGTAGCTATTTAAACTATAAAATGAAAAGACTTACTCAAGGTCGTTTAGAACAATGTTCTATTTCAAGTCTATGGGATAAATCGGAGAATGAATTTACTCCCCCGAGTGACCTAAGCACACAAATATTTAGCCGTTCTGCTGAGAAAATACCCAATAATCTCATAAGTAACTATGACTCTCCAACGACCCACACTAATTTGATAGATATTTACAATAGACAATCAATGCAAACTAACTCTTCAAAACTTATGGGAAACGAAATATACAGCGATGCCCACAAAACGGTTAAACCAAGTATATTAAGCGAATTTTCCATAAATAGGAAAGATGGTGAGGCTAAAAATAAAATAACTAAACGACAAAAGACTAGTGGTATTGTTGCAGAATCTACTTCAAACAAATCTACCGATAAAGATTTGTTTGTAATTTATCGAGATAGTGAAAGCAGTATAACCCCAAGAATGTCAGGTAGAAGAGGTTCTACAGATAAGAAAGGTCGTTCTGAACTATTAGTGGAGGCAGTTACTGTTCATCCTGCTGAAGGAAAAATGTATGAAGCACAAAACAAAAATTATATGCAAAGTGATTCTTTAATGTACGATGATAATGAATATGAAGATGATAGTGTTAAGTACAAATTAAATATAAATTTACCAAGGGTACAAAATGATAGTCCTTCGGTTATCGCATCTTCAGAAGATGATAAAAAATCATTGGATTCATACAATTTGGGCATTTACCCTTCACCCAGAATAGTATCAAGTTCTACTATGAATTTTAAAAACGAGTCTGAAAATATTTTAGATACTCCATCTTTGCCTACAATACCTAACGATAAGGGTCTGAATTCAGAGTCTGAAGTTTTCCAGCCCGAATTATCTGATAATGGAACATTAGGACTACCCACGAAGAAACAAGCGAAGATACTTTACAATAATATTACTAAACTTCAAGACAAACGTCAAAATAGCATTAATTTAGGTATTCAAAAGATAGGTAACGAATCTAACTCACGACGATTAAAAAGAGAGCGTATCGCACTATAGACTCTCTCGCGTTGGAGCTGATGTATTGCTCATTAAAACTGATAATGATTATAAAACTTCGGAAAATGAAAACAACGTTGTTAAAGAGCTACGGCGTGAAAATTTCGGACTAAACTATATTTTAAATTCTGTACAACGGGAAATAAATCCTATAAACCATATGAGCACTAGCAATATCACCAAAGCCGTGCGCAAAATTCGAAGTGAAGAAGGATGTAACCCAATACAGTCCCAACAAGACAATCTTTCGATTCTATCAAAGTTTGGTGATTCTATTAACATGCATACAGAAAAGAAAGCAGATTTCAGTATTTGTTGTAGTAATGACAGTGTTTCATCAAAAACTTTAGTAGACCAAGGTGTAATGGTTGATTTTAATCAAGAATACGAAAAGAAAATACAGTACTTAAGTAATGCATTGAAAAACGCCGAGAAAGATTTTAAGACAAAAATTAGCGCAATAAAAATGCAATATGATAGTAATATAAAAAACATTATGAATGAACACAATGAAGGTGTTAAAAGTATACAAAACCTCCACGAAGAAACTTTACACGACGTATTAAAAGATCATGAAAATGAAGTAGAAAATCTAAGAAGTATGAGTATAGAAGCTATGCGCAAAGTAGAGAAATTAGAGAAAGAAAATCGCTTACTGAAATCGAAAATTCGGGATTGTAGCCCAGTTTGTTTAGACGAGGTATACAGACATTATTTTCCAAATAGAACTCAGTTTATTTAATGCCATAAAATATTTGACATTAGAAAAAAATATTTTTTAGGAGCCAGTCAAGATGTCAATCGGCGAAGTAAAACGTCGCCGAAGGTCTCGCGACGTTAAATTATTGACGAAAACTAACGTTCAAGCAATCAACGTGAAACCAAGAACAAGTCGCACGGTCCATGCACCTGTTCCCCAGATTTGAACCTGACAGACACTATTCGCCACATATTCGAACAAGTCGATGTGGAACAAAGAAAAGTGGCTGAGCATACGTATATGAAGTACATTGCTAATAAGATTTTGAACGAAAATGTTGAGGTAAGTAAACCAAACTAATATAAATGGGATTACGAAAGCTTATAATTGATGTCTTTACGGGAAATAGTAGTATTCTTAATGTATTTGTAGGCAGTGTAACTATTGGACTTAATGAGACTTAAGATCTCATATCTCATGATGGCGAGCGCAGTGGAATACCAAACAATACTTTGTAATTCAAGGTATTGGATGGTGTTTGTAATCTTTATGGGCGGCCATATTGCTAACCATCAGGCGAACGGCAAGCACGTCTCGTCATTGAAAACAATAAAAAAAAATATTTAAAGTTTCGCAAAAAAGTAGGTAACTGCCGCGAATTTTTGTTGTAAATACACAGACGAAATTGGGGTCTAAGAACGTGGGATCAGACACAAATTTATTCTCGTGCGAATCAACCAATTGTGTTTTATAAAGATTCCCACAAATGTTTACATCGAGTCGGGTATCGAACATAGAACTGCTAGAAAACTGGTTAAATATTTTTTAAACCCTAGCCCCTAGTAGATATAGTATCAACGTCAATGAAAAACGGTTTTTGGGGTTGTCCATTAATCATGTGAGGCTCGAAAGGGGTTCGGAAATAAAATCACGAATTATCACAGGGGGTTGGGGGATTAATGAGATATCACGAGTATTTATTTTTCGTTGATGGCGCGATTTTATTTAAAAATTTCAATATTCTTTGTACAAAAAAAAATACACGTGATTTTGAGACGAGGGGGTCAAAACCTCACCACATATCACCAGGGGAGGAGTCTGTTAAAAAGTCATTAAAAAACATCTCGTGATTAATGGACGACCCCTTTAATATTCTATCTGTTATACGAGATAGATATAAAGTATTTAAGACCAATAAATATTTCACTTCAGGCACTCGACGCTCAAGAGCTATCGTTTCTACATCTAAAAGTGTGCCGTATATGGAAATTAAAATTAACCAAAGAAGAAGCTCTGCAAAAGCGAATAGATTCTTTAGAGAACGAACTATTAACTAAACGTCACGCTCAACAACTGTGTAAGCTTCTTCATGACTGTATACTTGTAATTTTATTAACCGACTTCAAAAAAGGGAGGAGTTTCTAAATTTGTCTGTATTTATTTTTATACTACAGATCTAATCCGAATATTGAGTAAGTTAATTCCAAAACCTGTTTCTAAGTTTCAATCATTCTTATATTTATTAACTAGCCCTTGCTTGGGACTTTGCTCGCATCAATAACCTTCCCTGAATAGAAATCCCATTGTCATGCTTTTCCGGTTTAAAAGTATTTAACATTGTATTACTTATATATTACTTACTCAGTTTTTGAATCCAACGTCACCCAAATCCGTTAAGTATGCCGTTATTATTTCTAGAATAAAAATCCAAAAATCCCCTACATCTCCATACAATCCTGCGCATTTATCCTTAATATTAATAAATTGGACACTAACATAAAATTATAAAGATGTTCGAATGCATGGATATTTAAGTATGCATAAAATTCCTGAACGTATTTCAATGGAATTTGAAATTTTCCCTGGATGAAACATGTCCTGAATACTGGCTGGCTTATACAACAAAGAAGGACTGTCAATTCAATTGTGACGTTAAATTCCTCAGCAAAGTTAGATCGTGATGTGGCAGAGGAGCGAAAGCACCTTCAAGAACTGCGTGACGCCGTGTGCCGCAACGCGGAACCCAACCCGCACGCCGGTGCTCCTGCGCCGAATGAACGGAGTCCATCGCCACCATTCCCTTCCACGGCCGCCGAAAGAGATCTAATGTACATAGCACATAGAGTTTGCACTTTAGAGTGGCAATTTCGTAATGCGCGATCTAAGCTTAGTTTATTATTAAAGCTAGTCTATAATTAATCCTTTAATTATGGTAAACGTAATTTAATTCGGCGAAGTAATGCGCAAAATAAAGGGCGTACAGCCAAACCTATGATTAAATAAATCACTTATAATATACTGCTGTGCTAAGCGCAAAAGGGGTATGTCAGGGAAACGTTATTTCGAGATAATCGAAGTTTTGTAAATATAGTTTTATAGTTTTTTAAGTAAAACCGAGATAGAGAATACTCCTTGAAGGTTTTTTAACAAGGGTACCGTTGTTTAGGTAAGTTCATTGAATGGATATTTCTTTAAGCTATCCGACGCCATAAAAATCAAGATTTTGTTTTTTTTTGAGATACCACTTTTGAGCTTAGCATGGGAGTATAGTACTTATTGAATTCTTGATAGACGAGTCTACTGAACTGCTGTAAAACAAGTAAATGTTTCCTTTTGCAGTTGTAATTGCCTATCCGGAGCTTGCGGCCCTTGAAATGGGTGAGAGAAGATCGGCCGGAGATTTACTTCCGGCTTCGCAAAGCAATCGCTTTTAAACGGTCAAAGACAGAAAGCAACAGGGTATGTTTAAATTTATATTTATTATAGCTTCTTCCACTTGGTGAAATCTCGAAACAGATGAAAAGGCACTGAACCCAGCCTATTGCAACGTTTCATTGAAATATTTATGAGTAGGACTTTCTTAACGGTGGCGTAGTTGTACTGCATGCGCAGTACAACAGCGCTCAGGTCCTGGGTTTGAATCCTGGGTCTGGTAGAGTTAGTATTTGGTTTTTTCTGCTCAGTATCAGCGCCGAGTCTGGAATTTGTGCCCGATATGGCGATAGGCTCGCCACCTATCACATCATGGGACGAAACACACTTGGCGAAAAGTGGGTGCCCTGATTGCGCCTCTGCATACCCCTCAGGGGATAAATGCTTGATGTTGTGTGTAGAACTTTCTTGGATTTTGAGTGAATTTAGTTTGCAGTATACAACAGGTTTATTTTAATATTTCAGGCGGTGTTGGCGAAACTAGATATTGAGGAACATCGAGAAAGGAAATTGTACACCGAAGAGCCCCCGACGCGCCTGCGCAAATCGCACGACCGACACGTGCCACGGACTCCAAAGAAATAATTACTAACATCTGCACCGGAATTCCACATTCCACATATCCGAAAATATTGGAACTGCAGAATGTCGAATTCCGAATATATAAAGGCCCGATAATATCAGTACTATTTTCTCTCCCAACAATTGACAAAAGTTGGGCAATTTGAACGGGAACAAAGAAAGATTTGGCAATGAAATAATACAAATACTTCTACGATAATTAAAATATGTTGTCTCGTTAAAGTGCAAATAAATCTGAAGCGAAAAGGTGTCAGTGTGTTGTTGTTTTGTAGTGGAAATTTGTGAACAGTTTTTACTTATTATTTATGTTTTATAATTTATTATACATATATATTTCAGATGTGGGTGCCATGAAATAAATTTTATGTAACACAAATAATTATTTATTGTATTTTCCCTATGATCACGGAACACGTCGCCTCTCTTCCTCGGATTTGTTATATATACAACTAGTGTGAAGCATTTGCATTGTATACGGGATTGGAGAAGTTAATCTCCGGTTCTTGATATAAAGGATTTAACGACACATCAAATCCTCGAGAACGTGATTCTTCTTCAAACTTGGCATACTCTCTTTTATCGTGCAAGTCCACGAGGATCTTCCACGCAATCAACGTCAACAAGCCAATGAGTACTACAGCCACTATGCAACTGATGAGGGCAACTGAAAATATTAAGCATTAATAGATTTTTTTTATACAAATTATTATATAACTAATGATAATGATATAGATATATATTTAAATAGGGCTAGGTGTATTATGGTTAGCACCGTGTAAGTCATTGGTATTGAGTTTAAAACAAAATAATTAAGGATTGCTGTTATGTAGTCTACAAGAAAATGTTTCATATTCTATAACTTACTAATCCAGACTCGAGGTTCATTAATTTCTTATAAGTCGCACTTATATAAATGACACTGTAAGCTCACGGCTGGTGGTAGGTACCACCGCAATGTCTATTTCTGCCGTCAAGCAGCAGGGTATAGTCACTGTTGTCTTCCGGTTTGAAGAATATTGCAGCCATTTCAATTACTGGACATATTTAAGACTAACATGTATGTAATGTCTCAAGATAGCGAACGCAGTGGAATACCAAACAATACTTTGTAATTCAAGGTGCTGGACAGTGTTTCTATTATTGATAAGCGATCGTATCGCTTACTATCAGGCGAACAGCAAGATCATTTCATAATTCAAAGCAATTAAATAATCAAATAAGCTACTATCTTGTACGTTATCTGGCAAATACCATCGAACCTTGAACATACCTACGGGTACAACTTCCCTACAATATTATATACTTGTATAAAAACGTGCATTATACTTACTCCACTTATTTCCTATTGGGGGTGCCTCTGGTTCCGTTTGAATGATTATATGTAACCCGTGTGTCGTTGCGTTATGATAATATCTGAATATTATAAAACTGCCGTCCTCTATTGCTTTTTTACACCAAGTAGCGCCACTCCATTTGGGCGAATTAATTTCTGTTTTGTTGACCATTTTTATAACTACATTGTTTTCTGTATTGTTGTAAATCTTATCACAAGCTTCTAGACCTTGTTTGTAGTTACATTCTACATTGGGTTCGAGGGCTTTACAATATTTTGATTGGCAGTCATTGCATGTGTCACAAAATACTCCTGTGTACGTTTCGTTTTTTCCTTTAACCTTCGCACATTGGCATTTTCCGCATACACATTCACCATTACCAGAACAAACCTGAAACAATTAGTTAACAAAACCATCTATAAATTCTGTAAGAAAGAAACAAATAAAAACTTTAGCCTGTTTGAGTTTTAATAAATACCAAAAATTTCGCTTCTCCGTTTTAATAACAGTTAAAATTATAAAAATACGAGTTAATTTTATTATATAGTAATATAGATTCCATGTTTATTGAAACTAAATTGGGTAACTGTTAATTTTTGGAAAGATAGACAGACCAAAAAATATAAACGGAGTGAATAAATAAGGAAATGAAAGATGCAGTGAATAAGAAGATAAAAACTCGCAGAGATGTATGGGAATAGCAAAAATTATAGTCAACCCCAAATTATTTCTGTGTTTTTTACCTCCTCAGAGTATTGAGCGTAGCAGTCTGTGTTACTAGTTGGACAACCGCAATCATTTCCTGACCAACCGCTATCGCACTGGCATGAGCCTAAGGTACAAATCCCATGGTTTGAGCAAAGATTATCGCATGCCTTATCGTCAAATTCGCAATATTTTCCTGAACGATCAGGGTTACAGGTACATTTACCGCACCTGAAATATAATGCAGGGAATAAATAAAAATATATATTCAATACTTACACGAAGCAACGCTTTTTACAATCTACAACAATTAGTGGTCTAGTAGACGATTACTCTGCAAATTTAATGAAAACTTAGGATGTCAATTAGAATAGAATAAGATTGATGCTACCAAGACTTTTTACTTTTACAAGTAACTTTCGTAAAATCTTGATTTAGGAATGGTAATTAAGCTGATGCTAGATAATTTTTTTATCCAGTAACACCTAGGCGCGCCTAATCGAATAGAACCGAGTCAAAATAACATATGACAGTCTGTCGTTTACTTACATACATACGCCTTTCCCACTACACAGTACTATGTCATTTAGATCCTTACGGCATTTGGCGTCATCTTTCTCCTTATTAGCCACCCCCGAAGATGTAACGCTGCACTGACATTCGTCGCCATAACTGAAAATCAATGACGTATTCATATTAAAACGTGTCAGAATATTCTAGTATTAACGAGATTCAATAGAATTTTGTGTTACCTTGAATCGAGACACTTGCAGATACCACACTGTATATATCCTGCATTATTACATCTTGAACTTATATCACTTTTGACTTCACATTCACATTTACAGATGACTTCCAATTTAATTATTAATTTGTCATTTAAAGACACAGGGTTAATAACAAGCTCGTGTGTTTTATTTTCTTTAGGACATTCTTTAACCTCTAGAGTGGCCGGAATTGTAACAACTGGATTTTCATAGGTGCTGGCACAATTAATTGGTGTCCCGTCACAACTTTGATTAAGTTTCAGTCTGACGAATGAAGGTATGTCATAATCCAATTTGATACTTCGAACGCTACGCTAAAAAATATATTTTTTATTTAGTATTTATATGAAAGTAAATAATATCAGTAATATTAATCATCTTAAAACTTACTTGGTACGCTTTTATAATGATCTCTACAATATTTGACTTCTGTTTCTTCAGTTCGGCGTACTCAGCTCCGACTATTTGTTCCGCTAACAATGTATAAACATCACGGACCTCAGCCAAAGCAGCGAATATGATACCGAATTTTCCTTGCTTTGCTACTTTATTTATTTTACTCACAGATGGATAATCTTGGGCCATTTCTGCTTCATATTTTTGTTCCTTTAAGTGGCATAACATGTCGTTGGGTTTGATAATGCCTATCATTTTGCCGTCACCAGCGCTGTGATATGGGGAATCGGTGCACAGAACAATTATACGCCTTGAGCCAGGCCTCCACCCTATTTCTTTCTCACAAGTCATGACTTGCATTAGGGCATCCAGCCCAGCTTCCATATCGTCATAATTCGAACCAAAAGACATATTTTGAACACTTTGTGTAAACTGTTTAATATTTTTTGTTAACGGCAATACATTTATAAATGCGACGCTTTCTTGTTTGCTAAAAAAAATATCATAATTATAGCTCCAGTCAGAGTACTTAATTAAAAATTGTATGTGAAATACACCATTGGAAAATAATAACTATTAATATAGATACTTCACTAGGCCTGTGCATTTTGACAGTTATGCCGAGTTACATTATACAAAATCCAACATTGCTCAAAAACAGCCATATGTTTAAATGCTTTAAGTTCATTGGTTCTCATTTTATACTTAAGTATCTCCTCAATCCCTCTCATTACTTCGGCTCCACGCTATGTATTATTATAATATAATAACTATAATGATATAGCAATAGGGAAGTTTGAATAGTCGCATTTACAACCAGGCCACGCAGTAACTAATACGGGGTGTAAATTTATATAGCATGAGGAAATTCACCATTCGGTCTGGTCTCACGTAGGTATAAAAAATGTAAAAAAAACATAAACACACATCACATGTTTATCCCTGATTGGGAAGGCGAAGGTGCAACCAAGGCATCCACTTTACACCGTGTGTGTTTCATCCCATGTAATAGGTAGCGAGCCTATCGCCATATAAGGCACAAATTCTAGATTCCGGGCTGATATTGAGCAGAAAAACCCAAACATCACTTTCCCGGCCACGGATTCGAACCCAGGACCTCAGAGTGTCTCACCCCGCCCACGCAAAGCAAGTACGCCACCGAGACAGTTATGTACAGTATCTACAGTTTGTTTTATTACATACTGTGTGTTGTATACATTACTTTTTGTCGAAGTACGGGTAGCCTGGTTTTTCTACAAAACTGCCAACGCCAAGTTGAACATTATTAGTTAAACTTGTAAGTTCTTTATATATTTGGTTTGCTTGACTAATGAGCGCCTCTCTGTGCATTGTCATGGTATAAGAGGTGTCCATGAGATAATAAACATCTAAAGGAAAGTGCTCGGCTGGCTTATACGACATGTTGAAATATAATTTAGTACCGGGACGCGCTTTCATTCTCATCACTTGAGGTTTAAACTGAATTTTTAAATCATCCATAGTCGAACCAAAATCTTTGTCCACTTCAATTAATTGAACTTTTTTAGGATTTTCAATGAATTTCGAATCGCACCATCCTTCTTTTTTTAAATAGCTTTCGGGTTGGCACCTACTTGTATAATTATCCAGCGTCTCCTATAAACCAAAACAATTACTGTACTGTCACGATATCTTCACGGAGAATAGGCATTCTGTGTAAAACACATTCTCGGTGAAAAGCAAGACAAAAATGTTAAAATAAAAATAACAATCTCGGATAAGGGCACTAAGTATGCAATTTGTAATGAAATGAAATAAAATAAAAAAAAATGTTAATAAATAAATAAAAAAAATATTTAGTAACATTATTTTTCAATGACTCCCAAATTAGGATTAGCCTGATCTTTGGTAGTCATAGGAAAACAACGACGTAAAATTTTATATTAAAATTCTGAACGAAGCCTTTGGACGACCGATATAATTTTTGTAAACATTTTGAGACGATGCGCCACGGTACGGTAATTTGCTAGTAAGATATACGAATATATTTTATGTCCGCCCGGATAGCGACCACCGTACACGTATTAAATCCCGCCATAGTGACCCAGGTAAGTGTGTTGCGTTCCGGGATCAGCCTGTGTGTCCGGTTCCACCAGGCCGCCATAATTGTGTTGACTGCCGAGGGGTAATCATCTCTCGTCAGTGGATATTCTACTGGACCCCACTCGCCTTACCATCAGGTGCAGTCTACCACGTTGGTCTAGTGCGAATTGGCGGACTTCACAGACCCTAAAAATTCCTATAGAGAACTTCTCAGGTATGAAGGTTTCCTCACGATGTTTTCCTTCACCGTTGAAGCAAGCAATAGTTCACAATGAATGTGTGTATTTTGAATTATCATGTAATATGTAAGGATCTAAAATATATCTTTTCATATTTTCATGGAATATTTTTTTACATCTGAATGACGATCAAGCTAATCATCTAATGATAAAACCACCTATAAACAATAGCAACTCCACCAGTTTATTCGATGATAACTACGTCGCTACATGGTCTTACCTAAAATGTGACGTCATGCATCGCGATTGGTGTATCGAGTCACGTGACATACAGAAAATATATAATTAAAGTAGCTGGTAGTTTCATATTAAGACTTAAAACTACTTTTAGTTCATTATGTATTTTTCAGTATGTATTTTGAGAACTAAGCAAGCAAGTAAAATATAATTACTCAGAAATAAATTTTATATAAATAGATATACCTACCTACATTTTTTTTTCAATAAATAGTTATAGGTAGTAAGTAAGTAAAATGTGACCTTAAAAAGCCTTTTTTGGAAACTGTATTACTTACTCTACAACATAAACAACAATATACCATACCTGTTGACACCAAATGCATCGCTCCGTTCCGCTGCTGAAACCTATACACTCCCCGCATGTCCCTAAGTGATTACATACAGATTGACAATTGATTAATTTTAAACATAGCGACACAAACACTATAGAATATATATTCCACATCGTTGTATTCAAATAATTGAATAGCAACTAACCATAGCATAGGGACAAACATCGGTTAAATGAATGTGACGCATAAGGAAACTGTTATTTATAAATTATACATATAAAGTAAATTTACACTTGTCTGTATGTGCGTAATAAATATTTTGTAAATTTTATAGTCGTAGAATATGTGTCGTACATAGGAAGGTGCCTATACATATTTCCAGCGCCAACTTACTTCCATGCTATGCAAATATCCTTAATTTTTTTCAATAACATTTTCAATTTTACTTGTTATTAACCGTTTTACAGGCAAGCGCAGCGTCCGACGTCCACCCACGAGGTGGACAGATGACCTCATAAAAGTTGCAAGAGATGATACGGGCCGCTTCCAATAGAAATCTAGAAATCTTTGGGGGAGGCCTATGTTCAGCAGTGGACATCCTGTGGCTGATAATGATGATGATTAACCGCTTAACTAAAGGTTTTACATTTAAAACTAAAATTCAAGGATTCTCTATATAAATTGTTGTTAACAGCTCCTTTGTGCCTGGCCGACATAAGAATTATTTTTCCTGTTTCCTGTAAACTCCGTACCTTTAATTAGTTCCATTTCGCTCGCCCAAGAATCATGTTGGTAAAATTGACATGGGTGACATTGATTGTACTTCTACATTTAAAAGGATATTTGTCATCGAACTCGTGTGAGAAGCAAACGACATGTCAAGATTGTATAAGAGACCAAGCTGGTTGCGTTTGGTGTGCTGATGTAAGTATATTTTTTCACAAATTTCGTCAACGCATAACCTAAAAATACCCTAACACTTAATGGTAAATAAACGTCATGAAAGCCTGTAGCCAGAATCAATAGTAGTAAGAAAGTCGGTATTGAGTGGCAGTTCACTGCTCTTGACCCTATGAGACTACGTAGCGACTGCGTTAATATATCGATCTCACCTTTGAGTAGGATCTCAAGTAGGTATTTTATGTATTAAACTATTGAATAAACAAAGCTTGAGTTGTCACTTAGGAGCTTGTTCTCAACTGAATTGTTGTTTAATAGACTTGTAGCTTTTAAAACTATGTACTAGATAAAACAAACATTACTTCTTTTGCTTTCTTTTTAAAGCTAATGTTGTCAGTACAAGAAATAATTCTAGGCTAGCTCTGAGCATGTATTTTCTAAATATTTATATGTTCCAAAAGCAGATGTCAGCGAACTCTATCGTTATTACTTAAGACCAGTGAACCTATTTACCCGATGTCATAAATAAATTTTGAATTTGAATTTGATGTCTAAAAAATTTTAAATAATGAATATTAAAATATCATAACATACAACATGAAGAATTTTTGCAGCATCATACTTGTTTTATCCTGCTTTATTTTCCTGTTTTTCTCTAACCGAAACGATGACAATATAGCTCTTATACATTATGTACTTGTTAACATATGTTTATATTAGTTTTATCTACTTTTCAGAATGATAGCACCATTGAGAAAAGATGTAAACTCCGAAATAGCTTCGACAGTACTTGGTGTCCAAGAAAATTACAAAATCCGGATAGTTCAGTCACATCAAATAAAGAGCATAACCAAGACTTTCGGACAGATCGAGGAAATATCATCCAAATAAAACCTCAAAGATACACATTAAAATCGCGCGTTGGAGAAACACTCAATTTCAACTTCTCTTTCAAAGGAGCCAAGGACTACCCAGTTGATTTATACTTTTTATTCGATGCATCAAATACTATGAAAGTCATAAAAAATGAAATTGCCGATCAAACCGAGAAAATTTATGAGACAATGAAGAATATCACAAACGACGTATACCTGGGAATGGGTACATTTATCGACAAAAATAGCATTCCTTTTACAGGGTATTATTACACACATACATATCTACACCCAGAACGATTCATCTAACCTTGGTGCTGTGAAGTAAGTCAGGATTGGCGCCGTACTCGTAGCTTTTGTTGTTAAGGACTAACTTCAGAGCGGCAGTTACATGAATCGTATATAATATAAACTCATATTATTATTATCATTAAAAAACAAATTAACCAATTATTTACTTCAAAATTGTTTCAGCACTATTGACAACACAACAGTATATTCTTTCAAACACAGACTCAAATTAACGACTGATTACAAGAAATTTAAAGATTCGGTTACAAACATATCATTTGGTAGGAATCGAGATTTACCTGAAGGCGGGCTAGATGCACTGGCACAAGTGATAGTTTGTAAAGAGATTATTGGTTGGAGGAATGAATCCAGAAAAATTGTTGTTTTGTAACTGATTCGCCATACCATGCGGCAGGAGACGGCAAACCTGCCGGCATCACACAGCCATACGATGGCAAATGTTACACAGATACTGTCTACAGTAAGGAACTCGTCATGGATTATCCATCAGTCAGCATTATCAATAAATTAGCAGCTCAGAATGATGTCATTATTTTATTTCTAATTCACGATAAATACGAAGCACTGTATCAAGATCTCAGTAGAACTATAAGTGGATCCAAAGTAAAAAGTTACCACGGAAAAGGCGAGGCTGATGGCTCTATAGTCAATATACTGAGAGATATTTATCAGGTTTGATATAGACAATATTGTTTCATAATAAACATTATGTTGTATTACTTGTATCAAATGCCATTGGGATGAAAGCTTTAGTACCGAGATTGAGTAGTATCAAAAATAATCGAGTTAAATTAATCAGTTAATTAAATATGCTACATTTTAAATATTTAACACAAATTATACAAGGGCAAATGGCATATGCAAAGAAAATGCTTTATAGGGGAGTGGTTGACCAATCGCGAAATTATTAGTGTATACTAAATAGGATTTGGGAACGACTATTATGTTCCCTTTTTGCGCTTAGTTCGCACATACTTAAGCATATTTTTAAAACTTATGTAAGGAAGTTCGTATTTGAATATTGTAATAAAAAAGCTATTTAAATAGGGCATCATAGTACTGATTATTTGTCCCACTAATTACTCATTTTGCATGTTGTGTTAGCTTTTAAAAGGTTGTTGCACATGTTAATGATTCCAAATAGTTAGGTTTGTTATAAGATGTGTAAACAACTGTTAGGTGACCTTAGATAAATAAATAATTAGGGACCTGCAATGGTTCATATTTAACATAAAATCGTGACATTCAAAATCCTCATCGCTTTTTGTGATATCGCGGAACTGCCTGACGAAATCATTCCAAATATTTTATAATACAATGACGGCAATATAATACCTATTTTCATTAATATCATTTTATTTTTTTTGCAGAAAATATCAAAAGTTCTTAAACTTAAAACCAATGTAAAAATAGGTAATCGAAAGAACATAATGATGACATTCGACCCAGACTGTACGCAACAAAATAATGATAAAATCTGTGGGACAAAAAGTGAAGAAGAAAAAATGTTTAACGGCACATTAAAAATATTAGAGTACGATAACACTGTTAAATACACAATAGAAGTAGCAATAGAAGGAATCGGAGAAAAATTATCTTTGGATGTAGACATGATTACAGATTGTGAATGCGCAAAAGAAGCGAAAACAACTGAATATTGCAATGGGGAAATAAGAGAGTGCGGGATATGCAGATGCGGTGGCGAAAGGTTATTTGTTACTTTCTTTCAATATAATTTTTATTAAGTTTATATATTACTATAGTACTATAACATTATGAAACATACTTAATCCTAATGTACTTTTAATAGTTTCATTTCATAGAAGTTATATCTGATATGTTTCAAAAATGGCCGTTAATTTTTAATACATTCCTAATTTCTTTTTCAAATTCAGATATTTGACTCAAAAAAGAATAGTAATAATATTATGTGTACTTAAGGTTATTAAAGGTTATTGGCATCACGTGACAGGTACGGAGATAAATGTGCCTGCAAGAGAAATGTCCAAAATTTATACAACGACAAAATTACATGCATCGCGAAGGGAAGCAACGACACGTGCAGCAACCGCGGCTCCTGCACATGCGGTACTTGCTCCTGTCTCGACGGGTCAGTACAACATATGCCTCTTCAGAATCGCTTACTTGAATTTCTAATTGATTGATTAGTACTAGTGACGTATTTATTTGACAATAATTGTTTCATTTCGAAGTCACACTGGCTAGAGAAATAAAAAAAAAGTGACACTGATGCGTCACAGATGACTAAGTAATCAGGCGACAGAATCTCTTTATTTTTCTGATACCTGCGACACAAAAGAAAGAAGATTAAGATCTCAATCTATTTAACCTCTAATTCGCTGTTACCAGTGACGGGCACAATAATTGTTTCATTTCGAAGTCACACTGGCTAGAGAAATTTAGAAAACAAGCGACATTGGTGCGTGACAGGCGACTAATTAGTCAGGCAGCAGAATTTTTTTATTGTAATAATACCCGTAATACAAAAGAAAGAATATTAACATCTCATTTTTTTATCCTCTCATTCCCTGTATTTTATCGCCCAATGGCATTTGAGATATGTTTTATTCTCTTACTGTGTTGAAGGTATGAAGGTAAATACTGCGAATGCAATAAAGACAGCTGTCCGAGGGACACAAAAAATAACCTCTGCAGCGGACACGGCAAATGTGTTTGTGGCGTGTGCAACTGTGACCGTGGTTGGGACAAAGAAGATTGCCACTGCCCGCTATCCACCGAAGCCTGTCAAAGTTCTAACGATATAGTGAGTAGTTTATCACAAACTTCACGAAGCCGCATGAATAAGTTTAGCAGAAGCCATAATATTAACTGCCAATCGGTCATTTGGCACATTAATAAAAATTACGTGGTAATTGAAAATATATAATTCACGTAGTCGTTAGTATTCCAACAAAAAATAAAAGCAATTTTATCCTGTTATTTATAAGATTGAAACACTTTGATTGTGGGAGTCATAAATTTTTGTACACGACTGTCTGAACCCACAAAATAGGACAGTTAAACGTTATTTGCGGGGTTTACACGCGTTGAATCGCGAGCAACATCTAGTACAAGAAAACAAACACACATCACGCCTTTAAACATGACAAGGTAAGCAGAGATACAACCGGGGCACTTTTCGCTGTGTATATTCTGTCCCATGATGTGATAAGGGTCTTGCCAATCACATATCGGGAACTAATTCCAGGCTCAGAGCTGTCACTAAACAGATAATGCAATATCACTGCCCAATCCTGGGATTCAAACCCAACACCTCAGAGCGATGGTGGTACACCTAGTAAGCTATAAAAAATATATTTGTACAACCGTTAACATTATTTTTCAGATATGTAATAATAGAGGGACATGCAACTGTGGTCAATGCAAATGTCGGGATATACCCGAATGGTACAAACGGTACGACGGGCAAGACGATTACTGCAACCTGTCCCCAAATCCTCAGTATCACATGTTACAGTGTCGTTATTTGGAGGACTGTGCCATTTCATTTTGGAATCAACGACCATGCGAAGACGATAAAATCATAACAAGCTGGATAGATGAATTAACCGACGTTTATACCAATAGCACAGAATGGAATCTATGTCCAGAAATAAAAGTGGACGTGGGATGCTATTCAAGCTATGTTTACAAATATAATGACGATGTTTACGATATAGATGTACTGGTTCTGAAGCATAAAGATTGCACTAAGAATTATCTGAGTAAGTTCAATAATCAACTTATGAAATCACATTCATTAATTTGAATTATATAGGTATAAATAATTACTAGGGACACTTAATTATGTAGATGTAACTAAAGAATTACAATATCATATCAAACAATTATGAGTTTTTAACATCACACCTAAGTTAAAAATGTATTAATAAAAATAATCATAATAAAAACTATTTATTTCCAGTATATGGCATAACGTGCCTCGCCATTATAGTGTTTATCGGCATCGCAACGATTGTCGGCTGGAAATTGCTGACCGACGCCCAAGATAAGAGAGAATACCTGAAATTCAAAAAAGCACACGCGGCTGACCTGACAGAATCTTGCGCTAACCCACTCTACGAACCAGCGAGCGTAACATTTGCTAATCCGATGTTTAGAAAGCAATCTATAACAAATTAAGGCCGTATTTATAAACCAAATGTTTTCATTCCTTAAATGTAGCTTATGTTTGTGACTAGCATAAAATTGGATAATGTAATGTTAAGTTTTACGCAGTCTTGGATTTGTAAAACTTTCTGCAATCCTGCCCCGAGTACTTATATAGGTACTTTACAATATTGTAACTAAGCAAAAGTATAGAAATAAACATAAAATTATAGAACTATTGCTGTGTTTATATTTTATACAAGATAGCGTGATAGGCACGCCTAACAATAGTTCTCAAGTTCTTCTTTTCCGTTTCAATGTCCATGCCATATGGTTGTCTGTAAGATACTGCCTTGAGTGATAAGACCGCCAATTGTACTCTATAATTATGAGTGGATATACTATGTCTTTAACTCTTGTACACGTTTGTAATACAGAATTACTTAAATAAATAAAAAAATAAAATAAAATGAATAACCTCATTATTTTGCCTTAATAACATCCAAATAACTATATTCTGACCACACTACCTATCAATTACTATAATAAAGCAAAATATACATAAGTACATGTAAAAATTTACTCTCTAGAATATCAGCTACATACCTACTCATCCAATTCTTAAATCTAAAAATAATATCTAAATGTTAGGGCCTTTTACTAATCAATAAGCAATTACATACATTGTATACTTAATATAATCCAGTTTGCAACTGCAAAATGTATGCATAAAAACCTAAAGACCTGTGTATATGTACAATTGTATTAAATTTAGAATAAGAAACTAATATTCAATACTAAAACACAAATTTAATGATCATTTTTATAAGATAAATATTTGCGCCTACTTATAAACATTGAGCAATAAAATGCATTTGATACTTATTGCAAATAAAACGCAAAAGAAAAATAGGGTAATCACTTATTGATTATAATTATTGAATTTCAATTCGGATTTGCCAACACGCCTTTAAACTTTTTAATTAATGTGTATGTTATTTAATTGTTTGTAACTTGCTTGCAATATCACTTTGAATGAACCAGGGTTCCCAGAGCGGTAGGTATCTAATGATACCGCGCGCGCAATACAATGCCACCGAAACAGACGGTTAACAAACTATTGATACTTGAAAAAATATTAGAATATGTTTTATTCATAATAAGTCTCTAAAGATGATAAAATAATAACGATTAAATATTTTTAACTCAGACGAATTTATATACTCGAACGAATAGAACCGTGACCTTAACTACGAACAGTATGATATATTTATGTAAAGGTATATTATGTATACCTATTAAGGAAAAAGGTGGGGGATAAGGTAAAATTCCCGCCTGTCCTCAATCCAGGCTGACGCATTATATACTTGAGTAAACAAGTAAACATCCCAGGCCTTGCGTCATTTACCATACACGATTCCATATTTCTAATAAAATATTTTATTACTTATTTTCCGGTAGCGCAACTGGGACTGTCCATATTGTTATGGGTTTCATAGAATAACTAAAATATAACACCAATCTGAAGCGCAATAAATGAATGAAATTTAAATTCATATAATAAGTGACCACGTTAGCTACAGTAAATAAAAATGGTGATAAACTTGAGTTCAGTTATCAGTCAAATACATTGTACAGGCTCGTCACAGAGTACTACATGTTTCACAAAGATTCACGCTCTGTATGTCTCTTCAGATAGAAATAATTCATTTTAATTACCAAAATGGCACAATAACCTGTAACACACGCCTGTTAATTCCAAATGGGTAGACAGAAACGCGACTAGGGTACCCACTTATCGTCATGTATATTTCATAATATACATAGGATATTGGCTTGTTATTGTCATTTACCGGTAAACGGTTCCAGGTTCGCTAGTACAATTTCATAGTATGAATAACACATAATGTTTGCGGAACGAAACAATTACACTAAAACGTGAAGGACATAGAAAATACAATCTGTCCACTGATTTTCCTTGCGGAAATTCTATGATAATAATAATTTGCAGAAAGTGGCTTTTACGATAAATGCTAGCCAAGTTATTACTTATGGTACACACTTTCAAAATAAATCTATTATCTAATAAATAAATCTATTTAAGTATACCTAATGTAACACTTAAGTACTTGGGAGAGTTTGGACTCTACTTCAATGAACTACAATTACAGTGATTTTCGTATAGCCAAAAATGAAACTACGACATTTTTTCGAACGCAATTTAGATTGAAAACTTTATTTAACAAAAATGTACGTAATATTAATTGTATAATTATGTCAAAATTATAGAACATTGATCCATTTTTCACTCTAAATACAATAACAAATAATAATTAAAATTAAGAATCATTATAAAAAGTTCAGGTAAGAAAATAGACTCTGACAATCAAAGCAAGAAAAACTTGTAGTTAGATATGAAAGTTATAAAAAAATTGTAGGCATATTTAATATTTTTTTATCAACAAATTTATTTTGTTCATTGTAACTTACTCAAAAATATATTATTTATGTTACATTACTTAAATAAAATAGAATAATATAGGTTTTAAAAATGAAGTAAAACATTACATGAATTGCTCGAAATTTACCAAAAATTACTTCTTTTATTTTATCAATAATTAAAATTGAACTTCGCACTAGTCTAGTTCCCTGAATTGATACAGGATGGCGTTACTGCGGCCATGTTCACGGCTGTCTGTTAGGCTATCTCTGTCTTTCTCGCGATAACTGCTATCGTGCTATCTCATCGAGATAATAAAAAATATTTTTATCTTTATAATTTCGCATTTTAAAAGCAAGAAAAGGGTGTCAATTACATAATAAATATTTTTCTAACAACACTGCAGTTAGTGAGACATAATAAGACAATAATAAAAGGCGAATTCCTGAATCGCGATATCAACTTTTGCATCGCGACCTGCATAAATACAATTCCAGGGATAAGTCTCTCGGGGAGTCCGTTTCTACTCAGGCAAGCTAGTTGTGAGGTGGGACTGCATTAACACCACCTTCGATGTTGAAGCAATAAGCCTAGGTGGGGGCTTGGATTGCGGAAACGGGAACGATTCGGTGCAGGCATCTCAGGTTCAGCTAAGATGGAAAGCGACTGTTTAGGTGCCCACGAGTCGGGGAGAGCGGCAAGCTCTCTTTAGTCACACGTGCCTGTCCGTGTATTGCGAATGTTTAGCCGTCGGTTTGACGAGCTTTCGAAGAAGCTGCGTTTTCAACGCTATAAGTCGTGGGACGTTTGTTTCCCACACCACCACTGCAGTAGAAGCATTGACTCTCTTTTGAAAATAAAATCACTTTTGCAAAGTAAACTTTTATTTAAAGTTTAAATGTTAATAAATTTATCAATTGCTTTTTATAGTATAATTTACCTGATGTATAGAAACAAGAAGTACTACGCACTACATAGTAATAATAGCTTTAACGATAAAAGGAAGTATTCGAAACATCACTTTGTACATAAAAGAAATTCTTTATAATTCAATATAAATAATATTATTCTGCGACGACGGATGCGGTGCAGCGCTGTTTGCAGTGTTTTTATTTCTTTAGACTTCTTTTCAAGGATCTCTTTTATGAAGAGGGGCCCACGCGAAATGTTCGGTTCGTAAGTATTGTTTAATCGCTTTCATTACATATTACAATGCGATAATTTATTTAGAAAAGTGCATAATAATAATATAATAATATCAGCCCTGTATTATATACTTGCCCACTGCTGAGCACGGGCCTCCTCTACTACTGAGAGGGATAAGCCCTTGGTTCACCACGCTGTCCTAGTGCGGATTGGTAGAATTCACATACCTTTGAAATTCCTATAGAGAACTTCTCAGATGTGCAGGTTTCCTCATGATGTTTTCCTTCACCGTTAAAGCGAACGATAAATTCACAAAGAATACACACATGATTTTAGAAAAGTCAGAGGTGTGTTTCTTGGGATTTGAACCTGCGGACATTCGTCTTGGCAGTCCGTTCCACACCCAAATAGGCTATCGCCGCTACAAGTTAAGTGCATGTATAATAATAATTATAATAACAGACACAATATTTTAAGTGTTTCTAGGGTATACACGTTAATTTATATTATGTGTAAATAGATACCTAGTCACATCAAATGTATGTACATAGTATTATGTGGTAGGTATTATTATTTGTTAAGTATAGTATTTTGTCTGTTCATTTAGTACGATCGCAGTAGCCTAGTGGAAAGTAGAACGGGCTGTCGAAACCTAAGTCGCCAGTTCGAACCCAACCCTCGACGCGTGCGCGTCTTTCTTTAATATTCACCTGTTTAGTTCAGACGCAAAATAGAGTATAATCACAAAATCATTACAAATAAAATCTTGAATCTTTGTCACCAGTTTTAATGATTGCGAAAAGCACTGTAAGGAATAAGCATAGATACGAATTTCGAATAATAAATTTCTAAGGCATATGAAATCTGCTAAACAAGACTATGCCAGCGTAGTGGACTAAGGCTTACACCCGGTCAGTGGTAGAGGAAGCACGAGCCAAAAAGTGCGAAACAATACACAAAACTTGTATTATTACTTAGCAGAAGTCCTTTGACATGGAGATGATACTAGTTTTTGATCTCGTGATTTTTTGTATTTTATTTGTCCTCCCGGCGCGGCGTTTCAAAGACTACAGCTTTCATGGTGACGGAGCGGACTAAAATGTTGGTCATCCGAAAAATCACTTGTTTTATTTTTTTGAGCACAGAAAAGTGAACTCATTGCACATGATGGTAACTGGAGCGGGTTTTTTTAGACGGACACAGCAAACTGATACCACTGCACCTGATTGTAAGTGGAATGGAGACCAATAGAATGACGACTGACGACAGATGATTATCCCTCGGCAATCGAGACAATTATGCCGGCATATAGACACCGGATATACACCTTGTGCACGGTGGTCGCTATCCGGACGGATATAAAATATATCCTACCACCAGCATAAATTACAATACCTATCTACCTACATTTTATTTTTGTAATTGTAAAATATATGTACTATAAACATCGATATATATGTACTACGTCCATTATAAATTAAAAGCAATATTCTCAATTATACATAAGTACATTAATGAATCAATTTGATTCTTAATTTACTTCACGTTAAAATATGCCTACGGCTTATGCCATGAACGGCCAACTCCTCATTACATTATTTTTATCTTTTATTATTTGAGAGCGAAAACTCAATCAAAAAGTTATCATCAAATGACAGTGTTTTAAGTACTTTCTCAGACCGATGGATAGTTTATAATTTTAGACCATCGCGTCGATCTAATATTCTGAAACTTATCTCTAGCTCTACTAATATATTTGAACAGTGATATATAATAGTCCCGAAATTATTTTATTATATTGTATAAGTCTATAGATACGAAATTGAATACTTCACCCATTTTTTTATCATTGAATATTATTTATAATTAAATTATATTATTCAGAACAATAATTTTATGTATAATACTAGGAACCCGGCAACGACCTACTACGGTAGAAACTTTTCATCATTTAAAAATCGAAAATTTTCAAAACGATCTTATTTTTAAGCTGGACCCAGCCAGTAGCTAGTAAATTTTATTGAAAGTTTGTAAAAAATCTTTCATAGAAACATTATCTCCATAGTTACGAACACAGCAAAAAGTCTCCTAAATCAGTCCAGCTGTTCACAAATGTTGCTTCATCATGTACATGTGGCATTTGATTTTATTTTTATTTATTTTCCAAAAGTATTTAGCAACTTGTCAGTTTGTATATAAAGAACATCACACGTACACATAATCAAAAAAAAAATAGTTTCAGGACGTAAGAATATTACTTTTGACATTGAACTTCATTGTGAATGAGATGAATCATAGATAAGAAAGATAACATTAAATTAATACACTTGTAGTTACGATAGATCTTAACGTAGTACGAGGTTTCCTCGAATTTTCCTCGGACGCAACACTGATGGATGATTCATCTCACACAGTAGCGGGTGAACAGTCTCGCAAAAGGTCGCCAGCAGTCTGTGGCGATACTTGAACCGCAACGGTCGTGTTTCGAATTTCGAATTGCTGACAAATAGTCTCGATACTTTTACAAACGAATTTAAAAAGTAAGTGACTGGCCGATAAAAAGTAAAATAAAAATGGCGCGAGTGTGGTTTATTGTGGCAGTGTTAATACAAATGGTTTATGCAAATAACTTTGATGAACGAAATTGCGACGAATGCATAAGAAAGGGTCATATATGGTGCAAGGAACTCGGGGTAAGAATAACTATACTTAACTATATAATAAAATTATTATTATCAATTTAACTCGATTCAAATCAGTTTTTATTATCTACACAACAATAAATTTTACTTCACCATAATAATTCAATATTTGCACGTCATAATGTAAATTTCAATTAAGAAGTGATTAACAAATGAGGGTAATTTTATAACTGTGCCTGTTGCACATTTTAAAAAGCACCCACAAAACGCGTAGAATTCACTTCACGACACAACTGAAAAATAATTATAATAAACGAGCACTTACAGGATACGTTCCAAAATTCTTGAACATATGTCATTCATTCGTGTAACAAAACAATATTAAATTTACGACCATTTAAAAAATACAAAAGAAGTTTTCCGCGGAGCATTTAAGAGAGCAATAATTGATGAAGAAAAGAAAAAATGTCGAACAAAGCGGCATCAACGGAAGGAAACAATTGATCCAATGAACATCACGGCCGATGGACAACTGGACAAGAACTATTTTTAATGTTATCATAAATTGATCACTTTTGTTCATCGCTCATTAAAAATATTTCTGTTGTAAATATGGTATATGTTCTTAGTAATTAAATAAAGTTAGTAAAAAGATGTTATTGACACGAGTGTTTATTTCGGACTAAAGAGAAGTAACTATGGCAAACAAAATACAATTAGTTCTAAAAATAGAACATATAAAAATAATAAGTCACGACGAAGGTTACAATCTCCAACAGCCGCCCTTAATCGCAGTTGTGACAGAAACAAAACAAATAAAATAATTAAGTTTCTAAATCTAAGTTAACTACACATCGTTTGTGTGCTAGAGGTCCGAGGGCCTTCGTTAGTACATCAGCAGGCATATCGTTACTTTTTATATATTCTAACTTAACAATATTATTAGATACCTTTTCCTAATAAAGTGAAACCTAGTATCTATATGCTTCGTCCTGCTGTGGTGTACAGGATTTCGAACAAGATTAATGGCACTTTGGCTGTCAGAAGCTAAGTTAACTGAACAAAGTATACCTGTTATCTCGTATATAAACCGACGTAAGTAACACGCTTCCTTCGTGGCAGACGCTAATGCCATATATTCTGACTCGGCCGAACTTAACGCAACAGTAGGTTGCTTCTTGGATTCCCATGATACTGGACCTCCACTTAACTTGTAAACATAACCGGTGTATGACCTTCTGTCGATTGGACAGTTTGCCCAGTCTGCGTCACAAAAACCCTTTAAATGGTTCTTCATTCTTATGACTTGACCATCCGTTCTTCTTGCCATATTATTTTAAACTAATGGAGTATCCACGGTCTTACACTCCTTCATATTAAACTTTTCTAATATAGAAAGAATATAATTCAGAGATCTTTTAATGAAAAATATCTCGACAAATCTTCTCAAAAATTCAAATTCTTGACAGTGTCAAATGTCAAATTAGATTTAAAGAAGACTATTATGTCATCAACAAAATTCCCAATATCATAAGTTCTTTACCATAGAGTTTGGTAGTTTAATTTTGTAAATCCATTTACATGGCATAACCTTTTTTTTAGGCTTATCTACTAAATTCCATGTATGGAGTTTCATTAAAGAACTATACTCACCAGCCATATTATGGTGCCACTTATCAGCATCATCGGCATGAGTAGCTTCGTAATATGTCGTAGGTTCATTAGAATCTACCATTGACGTATTGTAAGCTTTATAAAAATTTGTTGTTTTTCTGTCTCTGGAAGGGTATCTGCGCTCAGGGTGCGATTCCTGTTCCAAATTCGCTGTCACTTCTTCCACACTAGGCAGCCTTAAGTCAATGAGAGACTCTCGCTCTTCCAGAGTCACTGACTCTTTGCACTTTCTAGATTTACTGGTAAAGTTGCTTCAGCCGCCGGGCTGATACTCCCATCACAGTCATAGAATTGACAGTCATGATCAAACTCAGACTCAATCTCTTTTGCTCATCAAATAACAATATAGATTCTGACTGTGCGACAGATTGCTTCTGCTTTAGCGCTGTAAAGCAATTTTCAAAAAAGGTTGCATCTCTGGATATAATAACTTTTCGTGGGTTAGCAGGATCCCTAAATATATAAGTGCCAGGATTTTCAGAATAACCGACGAAAATTGCTTCCTGTGCCTTGACATCTAATTTCTTCCTGTGACACGAAGGTATATGAACTAGAGCTCTACAACCAAACACTTTTAGATGGCTAAGATCACCTTTTCGTCCATACCATTTGTCATAAGGAATTTGTCCACCTAAGGCTCGATGAGGAGACCTATTCTTAAGGTAAATGGCAACTTGGAATGCATCTTCCCAGAATGCTTTCGGTAGTGAACTTTCAGCTAGCAACGTTCTTGCCTTTTCTGTAACCGAACGATGGGTGCGTTCCGCTACTCCAACTTGCTGAGGACTATAAGGCGTCGTTGTTTGATGTTCAATACCTTTTGAAGCAAGATAATCAACAAACTCTTTATTCACGAACTCCTTACCTCCATCAGTCCTAATTGCTTTAATTGTTTTATCTAACTGATTTTCAACAAAACATTGAAACACACAAAATATATCTTTGACTTCTGTTTTAGAAGAAATAAAATAAGCAAACACTTTTCGCGTATAATCGTCTACTATTGTCAACATATATCTATTTCCTTGAAAAGAAGTTGTAGACACCGGTCCCATCAAATCCATATGGATCAGTTCCAAGGGAGAAGTAGCCCTATTAAACGCTAACCGTTTGAAAGGTTTTCTTGCTTGTTTACCTTCCACGCAAGCGATACAACTAGTTTTATCTACTCCTGTATACTTTATACCTACCTTGTGATTTTTCAGTTGGTTCATGCCTATACGACACAAATGTCCTAACCTCTTATGCCATATTTGATAACTATCCTGACAACCAGAGTGCACATCTTGTGTCAAAAATTATCCGCCACATTCTCGGAAACATTTACAGTACCATCTAAAACGTACAGTCCACCACAGGGCGAGGCATGAGCAACAGATTCACCTGTAAAATTAAAAGTATCAGATTTATAAAAGTTACATCCATTTTATCAAAACACAAATAAAACCCTTTTCAACAGTTTTATATACAGATAACAAACTAGCTTTCAAATCTGGTATATAAGCAACATCACTAATATTGTTGACCACGTTCTCGGGCGTGTTTATTGAAATATTTCCAATTCCGCAGCACTTAATCTGTTCTCCATTTGCGACAGTAACAGTACCTTGATTCTGTATCGAGATATTCTGAAACCAGTCCCGTCTAGAAGTCATGTGTCTAGTACAACCTGAATCTACATAAATTATGTCCTTTCTTGGGTTTCCAGAAGTATTAAGACTTGTAAATATCGTATCATTGGTATTTACCGCATTGCCTTTCTCCTTCTTGTTTCTCTGTGGACAGTCTGGTCTCTTATGTCCAGGTGTCTTGCACTCATAACAAACTATATTCTTCTTCATTGACTTAGGCTTCTTCTTCGCATGAAAGACAGAGTCTAATGATGTAGCCACATCTTTGGACATTTCATTAAGCAGTTTTGTTTTCACCAACTCTGTAGTCACGTCTACATTGCAATTTTCTAAAGCCATAATGAGAGGTTCATACCTTGGAGTTAGACCTCCCAAAAGTATTGCAGCAATAGACTTGTCCTCTATGACTACATCAATATCCGCAAGATCCTGTGCGGTTGACATAACTGCGTTAATATATAGTTCAATATTTTTGAACTCTGATAGACTCAACCTGTACAGTCTACGCTAAAAAATAATCTTCGTCCTATTCCCTTATCTTCAAAGGCTTTTTGCAAACAAGTCCATGCCTCAGATGCAGTTTTCGCACATCTTATATGGGTTATCGCTGCACCTTCTACTGATAAGCATATCTTTGCTAATGCCTTTGCGTCTTTGCGTACCTTTTGTAGAGGCAGGGGTTGTGTCTCCATCTCGGTATCCACTAATTGTTTCCCATAAATCCTCGGATAAGGTAATTTCGCATCTTGAACTTCCAAGTCGGATATCCATCTTTTATCCTCAAACAAGGAAATGGAAAAGATGTGATCGACGCAGGGAATTTTTCATACTCGAAACATCTCCAGATTCATGTGACATTTTCAGACTATTACTATTTCCTAGTCACACAAAAAATATATATACAACTTTATTTTTACAAATAACGTGAAAAAACTAAGAACTAAGCGTTCGTGCTGATAACGTGTTGTAAATATGGTATATGTTCTTAGTAATTAAATAAAGTTAGTAAAAAGATGTTATTGACACAGTGTTTATTTCGGACTAAAGTGGCTGCTGGCAAACAAAATACAATTAGTTCTAAAATAGAACATATATAAAAAATAATAAGTCACGACAGAAGTTACAATCTCCAACAA
>NC_051137.1:12362390-12387145 GCF_014839805.1 Manduca sexta | reverse complement strand
CTGTTAGGTGACCTTAGATAAATAAATAATTAGGGACCTGCAATGATTCATATTTAACATAAAATCGTGACATTCAAAATCCTCATCGCTTTTGTGATATCGCGGAACTGCCTGACGAAATCATTCCAAATATTTTATAATACAATGACGGCAATATAATACCTATTTTCATTAATATCATTTTATTTTTTTGCAGAAAATATCAAAAGTTCTTAAACTTAAAACCAATGTAAAATAGGTAATCGAAAGAACATAATGATGACATTCGACCCAGACTGTACGCAACAAAATAATGATAAAATCTGTGGGACAAAAAGTGAAGAAGAAAAAATGTTTAACGGCACATTAAAAATATTAGAGTACGATAACACTGTTAAATACACAATAGAAGTAGCAATAGAAGGAATCGGAGAAAAATTATCTTTGGATGTAGACATGATTACAGATTGTGAATGCGCAAAAGAAGCGAAACAACTGAATATTGCAATGGGGAAATAAGAGAGTGCGGGATATGCAGATGCGGTGGCGAAAGGTTATTTGTTACTTTCTTTCAATATAATTTTTATTAAGTTTATATATTACTCTAGTACTATAACATTATGAAACATACTTAATCCTAATGTACTTTTAATAGTTTCATTTCATAGAAGTTATATCTGATATGTTTCAAAATGGCCGTTAATTTTAATACATTCCTAATTTCTTTTCAAATTCAGATATTTGACTCAAAAAAGAATAGTAATAATATTATGTGGACTTAAGGTTATTAAAGGTTATTGGCATCACGTGACAGGTACGGAGATAAATGTGCCTGCAAGAGAAATGTCCAAAATTTATACAACGACAAAATTACATGCATCGCGAAGGGAAGCAACGACACGTGCAGCAACCGCGGCTCCTGCACATGCGGTACTTGCTCCTGTCTCGACGGGTCAGTACAACATATGCCTCTTCAGAATCGCTTACTTGAATTTCTAATTGATTGATTAGTACTAGTGACGTATTTATTTGACAATAATTGTTTCATTTCGAAGTCACACTGGCTAGAGAAATAAAAAAAAAGTGACACTGATGCGTCACAGACGACTAAGTAATCAGGCGACAGAATCTCTTTATTTTTCTTATACCTGCGACACAAAAGAAAGAAGATTAAGATCTCAATCTATTTAACCTCTAATTCGCTGTTACCAGTGACGGGCACAATAATTGTTTCATTTCGAAGTCACACCGGCTAGAGAAATGTAGAAAACAAGCGACATTGGTGCGTGACAGGCGACTAATTAGTCAGGCAGCAGAATTTTTTTATTGTAATAATACCCGTAATACAAAAGAAAGAATATTAACATCTCATTTTTTTATCCTCTCATTCCCTGTATTTTATCGCCCAATGGCATTTGAGATATGTTTTATTCTCTTACTGTGTTGAAGGTATGAAGGTAAATACTGCGAATGCAATAAAGACAGCTGTCCGAGGGACACAAAAAATAACCTCTGCAGCGGACACGGCAAATGTGTTTGTGGCGTGTGCAACTGTGACCGTGGTTGGGACAAAGAAGATTGCCACTGCCCGCTATCCACCGAAGCCTGTCAAAGTTCTAACGATATAGTGAGTAGTTTATCACAAACTTCACGAAGCCGCATGAATAAGTTTAGCAGAAGCCATAATATTAACTGCCAATCGGTCATTTGGCACATTAATAAAAATTACGTGGTAATTGAAAATATATAATTCACGTAGTCGTTAGTATTCCAACAAAAATAAAAGCAATTTTATCCTGTTATTTATAAGATTGAAACACTTTGATTGTGGGAGTCATAAATTTTTGTACACGACTGTCTGAACCCACAAAATAGGACAGTTAAACGTTATTTGCGGGGTTTACACGCGTTGAATCGCGAGCAACATCTAGTACAAGAAAACAAACACACATCACGCCTTTAAACATGACAAGGTAAGCAGAGATACAACCGGGGCACTTTTCGCTGTGTATATTCTGTCCCATGATGTGATAAGGGTCTTGCCAATCACATATCGGGAACTAATTCCAGGCTCAGAGCTGTCACTAAACAGATAATGCAATATCACTGCCCAATCCTGGGATTCAAACCCAACACCTCAGAGCGATGGTGGTACACCTAGTAAGCTATAAAAAATATATTTGTACAACCGTTAACATTATTTTTCAGATATGTAATAATAGAGGGACATGCAACTGTGGTCAATGCAAATGTCGGGATATACCCGAATGGTACAAACGGTACGACGGGCAAGACGATTACTGCAACCTGTCCCCAAATCCTCAGTATCACATGTTACAGTGTCGTTATTTGGAGGACTGTGCCATTTCATTTTGGAATCAACGACCATGCGAAGACGATAAAATCATAACAAGCTGGATAGATGAATTAACCGACGTTTATACCAATAGCACAGAATGGAATCTATGTCCAGAAATAAAAGTGGACGTGGGATGCTATTCAAGCTATGTTTACAAATATAATGACGATGTTTACGATATAGATGTACTGGTTCTGAAGCATAAAGATTGCACTAAGAATTATCTGAGTAAGTTCAATAATCAACTTATGAAATCACATTCATTAATTTGAATTATATAGGTATAAATAATTACTAGGGACACTTAATTATGTAGATGTAACTAAAAATTACAATATCATATCAAACAATTATGAGTTTTTAACATCACACCTAAGTTAAAAATGTATTAATAAAAATAATCATAATAAAAACTATTTATTTCCAGTATATGGCATAACGTGCCTCGCCATTATAGTGTTTATCGGCATCGCAACGATTGTCGGCTGGAAATTGCTGACCGACGCTCAAGATAAGAGAGATACCTGAAATTCAAAAAGCACACGCGGCTGACCTGACAGAATCTTGCGCTAACCCACTCTACGAACCAGCGAGCGTAACATTTGCTAATCCGATGTTTAGAAAGCAATCTATAACAAATTAAGGCCGTATTTATAAACCAAATGTTTTCATTCCTTAAATGTAGCTTATGTTTGTGACTAGCATAAAATTGGATAATGTAATGTTAAGTTTTACGCAGTCTTGGATTTGTAAAACTTTCTGCAATCCTGCCCCGAGTACTTATATAGGTACTTTACAATATTGTAACTAAGCAAAAGTATAGAAATAAACATAAAATTATAGAACTATTGCTGTGTTTATATTTTATACAAGATAGCGTGATAGGCACGCCTAACAATAGTTCTCAAGTTCTTCTTTTTCCGTTTCAATGTCCATGCCATATGATTGTCTGTAAGATACTGCCTTGAGTGATAAGACCGCCAATTGTACTCTATAATTATGAGTGGATATACTATGTCTTTAACTCTTGTACACGTTTGTAATACAGAATTACTTAAATAAATAAAAAAATAAAATAAAATGAATAACCTCATTATTTTGCCTTAATAACATCCAAATAACTATATTCTGACCACACTACCTATCAATTACTATAATAAAGCAAAATATACATAAGTACATGTAAAATTTACTCTCTAGAATATCAGCTACATACCTACTCATCCAATTCTTAAATCTAAAAATAATATCTAAATGTTAGTGCCTTTTACTAATCAATAAGCAATTACATACATTGTATACTTAATATAATCCAGTTTGCAACTGCAAAGATGTATGCATAAAACCTAAAGAACCTGTGTATATGTACAATTATATTAAATTTAGAATAAGAAACTAATATTCAATACTAAAACACAAATTTAATGATCATTTTTATAAGATAAATATTTGCGCCTACTTATAAACATTGAGCAATAAAATGCATTTGATACTTATTGCAAATAAAACGCAAAAGAAAAATAGGGTAATCACTTATTGATTATAATTATTGAATTTCAATTCGGATTTGCCAACACGCCTTTAAACTTTTTAATTAATGTGTATGTTATTTAATTGTTTGTAACTTGCTTGCAATATCACTTTGAATGAACCAGGGTTCCCAGAGCGGTAGGTATCTAGTGATACCGCGCGCGCAATACAATGCCACCGAAACAGACGGTTAACAAACTATTGATACTTGAAAAAATATTAGAATATGTTTTATTCATAATAAGTCTCTAAAGATGATAAAATAATAACGATTAAATATTTTTAACTCAAACGAATTTATATACTCGAACGAATAGAACCGTGACCTTAACTACGAACAGTATGATATATTTATGTAAAGGTATATTATGTATACCTATTAAGGAAAAAGGTGGGGGATAAGGTAAAATTCCCGCCTGTCCTCAATCCAGGCTGACGCATTATATACTTGAGTAAACAAGTAAACATCCCAGGCCTTGCGTCATTTACCATACACGATTCCATATTTCTAATAAAATATTTTATTACTTATTTTCCGGTAGCGCAACTGGGACTGTCCATATTGTTATGGGTTTCATAGAATAACTAAAATATAACACCAATCTGAAGCGCAATAAATGAATGAAATTTAAATTCATATAATAAGTGACCACGTTAGCTAAAGTAAATAAAAATGGTGATAAACTTGAGTTCAGTTATCTGTCAAATACATTGTACAGGCTCGTCACAGAGTACTACATGTTTCACAAAGATTCACGCTCTGTATGTCTCTTCAGATAGAAATAATTCATTTTAATTACCAAAATGGCACAATAACCTGTAACACACGCCTGTTAATTCCAAATGGGTAGACAGAAACGCGACTAGGGTACCCACTTATCGTCATGTATATTTCATAATATACATAGGATATTGGCTTGTTATTGTCATTTACCGGTAAACGGTTCCAGGTTCGCTAGTACAATTTCATAGTATGAATAACACATAATGTTTGCGGAACGAAACAATTACACTAAAACGTGAAGGACATAGAAAATACAATCTGTCCACTGATTTTCCTTGCGGAAATTCTATGATAATAATAATTTGCAGAAAGTGGCTTTTACGATAAATGCTAGCCAAGTTATTACTTATGGTACACACTTTCAAAATAAATCTATTATCTAATAAATAAATCTATTTAAGTATACCTAATGTAACACTTAAGTACTTGGGAGAGTTTGGACTCTACTTCAATGAACTACAATTACAGTGATTTTCGTATAGCCAAAAATGAAACTACGACATTTTTCGAACGCAATTTAGATTGAAAACTTTATTTAACAAAAATGTACGTAATATTAATTGTATAATTAAGTCAAAATTATAGAACATTGATCCATTTTTCACTCTAAATACAATAACAAATAATAATTAAAATTAAGAATCATTATAAAAAGTTCAGGTAAGAAAATAGACTCTCTCAATCAAAGCAAGAAAAACTTGTAGTTAGATATGAAAGTTATAAAAAAATTGTAGGCATATTTAATATTTTTTTATCAACAAATTTATTTTATTCATTGTAACTTACTCAAAAATATATTATTTATGTTACATTACTTAAATAAAATAGAATAATATAGGTTTTAAAAATGAAGTAAAACATTACATGAATTGCTCGAAATTTACCAAAAATTACTTCTTTTATTTTATCAATAATTAAAATTGAACTTCGCACTAGTCTAGTTCCCTGAATTGATACAGGATGGCGTTACTGCGGCCATGTTCACGGCTGTCTGTTAGGCTATCTCTGTCTTTCTCGCGATAACTGCTATCGTGCTATCTCATCGAGATAATAAAAAATATTTTTATCTTTATAATTTCACATTTTAAAAGCAAGAAAAGGGTGTCAATTACATAATAAATATTTTTCTAACAACACTGCAGTTAGTGAGACATAATAAGACAATAATAAAAGGCGAATTCCTGAATCGCGATATCAACTTTTGCATCGCGACTTGCATAAATACAATTCCAGGGATAAGTCTCTCGGGGAGTCCGTTTCTACTCAGGCAAGCTAGTTGTGAGGTGGGACTGCATTAACACCACCTTCGATGTTGAAGCAATAAGCCTAGGTGGGGGCTTGGATTGCGGAAACGGGAACGATTCGGTGCAGGCATCTCAGGTTCAGCTAAGATGGAAAGCGACTGTTTAGGTGCCCACGAGTCGGGGAGAGCGGCAAGCTCTCTTTAGTCACACGTGCCTGTCCGTGTATTGCGAATGTTTAGCCGTCGGTTTGACGAGCTTTCGAAGAAGCTGCGTTTTCAACGCTATAAGTCGTGGGACGTTTGTTTCCCACACCACCACTGCAGTAGAAGCATTGACTCTCTTTTGAAAATAAAATCACTTTTGCAAAGTAAACTTTTATTTAAAGTTTAAATGTTAATAAATTTATCAATTGCTTTTTATAGTATAATTTACCTGATGTATAGAAACAAGAAGTACTACGCACTACATAGTAATAATAGCTTTAACGATAAAAGGAAGTATTCGAAACATCACTTTGTACATAAAAGAAATTCTTTATAATTCAATATAAATAATATTATTCTGCGACGACGGATGCGGTGCAGCGCTGTTTGCAGTGTTTTTATTTCTTTAGACTTCTTTTCAAGGATCTCTTTTATGAAGAGGGGCCCACGCGAAATGTTCGGTTCGTAAGTATTGTTTAATCGCTTTCATTACATATTACAATGCGATAATTTATTTAGAAAAGTGCATAATAATAATATAATAATATCAGCCCTGTATTATATACTTGCCCACTGCTGCTGAGCACGGGCCTCCTCTACTACTGAGAGGGATAAGCCCTTGGTTCACCACGCTGTCCTAGTGCGGATTGGTAGAATTCACATACCTTTGAAATTCCTATAGAGAACTTCTCAGATGTGCAGGTTTCCTCATGATGTTTTCCTTCACCGTTAAAGCGAACGATAAATTCACAAAGAATACACACATGATTTTAGAAAAGTCAGAGGTGGATTTGAACCTGCGGACATTCGTCTTGGCAGTCCGTTCCACACCCAAATAGGCTATCGCCGCTACAAGTTAAGTGCATGTATAATAATAATTATAATAACAGACACAATATTTTAAGTGTTTCTAGGGTATACACGTTAATTTATATTATGTGTAAATAGATACCTAGTCACATCAAATGTATGTACATAGTATTATGTGGTAGGTATTATTATTTGTTAAGTATAGTATTTTGTCTGTTCATTTAGTACGATCACAGTAGCCTAGTGGAAAGTAGAACGGGCTGTCGAAACCTAAGTCGCCAGTTCGAACCCAACCCTCGACGCGTGCGCGTCTTTCTTTAATATTCACCTGTTTAGTTCAGACGCAAAATAGAGTATAATCACAAAATCATTACAAATAAAATCTTGAATCTTTGTCACCAGTTTTAATGATTGCGAAAAGCACTGTAAGGAATAAGCATAGATACGAATTTCCAATAATAAATTTCTAAGGCATATGAAATCTGCTAAACAAGACTATGCCAGCGTAGTGGACTAAGGCTTACACCCGGTCAGTGGTAGAGGAAGCACGAGCCAAAAAGTGCGAAACAATACACAAGACTTGTATTATTACTTAGCAGAAGTCCTTTGACATGGAGATGATACTAGTTTTTGATCTCGTGATTTTTTGTATTTTATTTGTCCTCCCGGCGCGGCGTTTCAAAGACTACAGCTTTCATGGTCACGGAGCGGACTAAAATGTTGGTCATCCGAAAAATCACTTGTTTTATTTTTTTGAGCACAGAAAAGTGAACTCATTGCACATGATGGTAACTGGAGCGGGTTTTTTTAGACGGACACAGCAAACTGATACCACTGCACCTGATTGTAATTGAAATGAAGACCAATAGAATGGCGACTGACGATAGTTGATTATCCCTCGGCAATCGAGACAATTATGCCGGCATATTGACACCGGATATACACCTTGTGCACGGTGGTCGCTATCCGGACGGATATAAAATATATCCTACCACCAGTATAAATTACAATACCTATCTACCTACATTTTATTTTTGTAATTGTAAAATATATGTACTATGTATATGTACTATAAACATCGATATAAATGTACTACGTCCATTATAAATTAAAACCAATATTCTCAATTATACATAAGTACATTAATGAATCAATTTGATTCTTAATTTACTTCACGTTAAAATATGTCTACGGCTTATGCCATGAACGGCCAACTCCTCATTACATTATTTTTATCTTTTATTATTTGAGAGCGAAAACTCAATCAAAAAGTTATCATCAAATGACAGTGTTTTAAGTACTTTCTCTTACCGATGGATAGTTTATAATTTTAGACCATCGCGTCGATCTAATATTCTGAAACTTATCTCTAGCTCTACTAATATATTTGAACAGTGATATATAATAGTCCCGAAATTATTTTATTATATTGTATAAGTCTATAGATACGAAATTGAATACTTCACCCATTTTTTTATCATTGAATATTATTTATAATTAAATTATATTATTCAGAACAATAATTTTATGTATAATACTAGGAACCCGGCAACGACCTACTACGGTAGAAACTTTTCATCATTTTAAAAATCGAAAATTTTCAAAACGATCTTATTTTTAAGCTGGACCCAGCCAGTAGCTAGTAAATTTTATTGAAAGTTTGTAAAAAATCTTTCATAGAAACATTATCTCCATAGTTACGAACACAGCAAAAAGTCTCCTAAATCAGTCCAGCTGTTCACAAATGTTGCTTCGTCATGTACATGTGGCATTTGATTTTATTTTTATTTATTTACCAAAAGTATTTAGCAACTTGTCAGTTTGTATATAAAGAACATCACACGTACACATAATCAAAAAAAAAATAGTTTCAGGACGTAAGAATATTACTTTTGACATTGAACTTCATTGTGAATGAGATGAATCATAGATAAGAAAGATAACATTAAATTAATACACTTGTAGTTACGATAGATCTTAACGTAGTACGAGGTTTCCTCGAATTTTCCTCGGACGCAACACTGATGGATGATTCATCTCACACAGTAGCGGGTGAACAGTCTCGCGAAAGGTCGCCAGCAGTCTGTGGCGATACTTGAACCGCAACGGTCGTGTTTCGAATTTCGAATTGCTGACAAATAGTCTCGATACTTTTACAAACGAATTTAAAAAGTAAGTGACTGGCCGATAAAAGTAAAATAAAAATGGCGCGAGTGTGGTTTATTGTGGCAGTGTTAATACAAATGGTTTATGCAAATAACTTTGATGAACGAAATTGCGACGAATGCATAAGAAAGGGTCATATATGGTGCAAGGAACTCGGGGTAAGAATAACTATACTTAACTATATAATAAAATTATTATTATCAATTTAACTCGATTCAAATCAGTTTTATTATCTACACAACAATAAATTTTACTTCACCATAATAATTCAATATTTGCACGTCATAATGTAAATTTCAATTAAGAAGTGATTAACAAATGAGGGTAATTTTATAACTGTGCCTGTTGCACATTTTAAAAAGCACCACAAAACGCGTAGAATTCACTTCACGACACAACTGAAAAATAATTATAATAAACGAGCACTTACAGGATACGTTCCAAAATTCTTGAACATATGTCATTCATTCGTGTAACAAAACAATATTAAATTTACGACCATTTAAAAATACAAAGAAGTTTCCGCGGAGCATTTAAGAGAGCAATAATTGATGAAGAAAAGAAAAAATGTCGAACAAAGCGGCATCAACGGAAGGAAACAATTGATCCAATGAACATCACGGCCGATGGACAACTGGACAAGAACTATTTTTAATGTTATCATAAATTGATCACTTTTGTTTATCGCTCATTAAAAATATTTCGTCTAATTTTTTAAATTTTCACGAGTACGGTAGTAGCAGTAGAATTAAGTATGGTGTATTGTACAAGTGATTGTAAGATATATTGAATGAAAACAGAAAATATTACCAGTAATCATGTACCGGTTATTTACCTGACTACACGAAGGAAATTAATATTTCTTTCGTTGTGTGTTCAATAGCCATCCTTAAGTATGGAACTATTGAAGTCGGTTTCTTTGGCGCTGCTTAACGGGTTGATAACTCTCATCCAAAAATTGTTACGTGATATTAATCCCATTTTCTGGTTAGGGTAGAGCAATTATTGATAATTGTTACATATTTCTACCTGCTATATACCATGTAAAACGTAATTTGGGTATCGACATAACATGTCCTATGAAATATATAAATTACATTGAAAAATGAGTTTCATACGTGTTCCGAACCGCAATCATTTAATTGGTAAACTCTTTCCTTAATGATTACCAGTGAGGGACTTAACGAATATTTACTGAAAGTCCACAGGTCAACTTCCTTAATATTATTATGCCTATTTAATGTCTTTCGAATATAAGTTTTTTAAATCATAATTGTACCTATTGTCTTATAACTTATTTTAATCATAAGCGTATTGTCTTATGAAATATAAAATATATCGACAGTGATTCGTAGCCTCAATTAGCATGAACTATAAGTGACGTACTTGCATTAATTTATTAAAGATTATGAAATTTTTGTACCTCCACTTCTTTAAGGCTTCCTTGATTGAAAGATGCAGGTGTAATAATACAAAGGTATCATCCGTGATCTCTAGCATGCTTCTGGTTTATTACTGGGTCCATTCCAACAGTAATGGTAGAGCAGCTGATTGATCTCATGCCGTAGTCCTTTGATGGTAGACAGCATAGTTCCATACTCACTTAGTAAAACAACATAAGTAACTTCACTTTTAAATTGCCATGATTAGCATATGCTAATCGTAACAATACATGGTTTCGCCATCAACAATGATTCGCTTTCCGCTCACCTGCAAGGAATACTTTGTTAAAACACTCCACCATGGTTCCTGTAGGAACACATAGGTATATAGCATTACTCTTTTTTCCTTTTTCCGGGGAGAAAAGGAGGTGTTATCTACTACTGCATTCCGCTAGTTATACCTAGTACCTACTGTCCTACGTAATAAGGGAGGCTATTGCTATATATGCTATTTCTAAGGATCATTTTTATATATAACTGAATGTCATTTGCGTCATTGCGTTCCTCAAAAGTTCACAAACAGTAACAATACTACAACGTACTTTGTTTAAAAATAATTCATGTAGCTGCCCTGTGTTTGATACATTTCTTAGTAAATTCCCTTAGATCACTCCTTATGAAAAACCCCTGTTTATTTGCCTGTCAACTTTGTAGAAGCTCTTCATTTTTCCTAGACTTTGCGTTTACTCATCAGGGAGTAAGTGATTGGTATTTTCAATGTTATTTTATTTATTTTATTATATTTGGGTGGCTCACAGCCATCAAAATAAACAAATACAGGACGATATGAATACAATAGATAAGCCAATTATGAGCCACCGCAGATAGTAATTTTATTTTATTTTTTTATTTTAGTAATACTTACTTACTTTAATCAAGGGAGTCATCAATGACTATAGATGCTATAAAACATTTAATTCTAGGATAAATAATGTGTTTTTATTTTAACCTCAGCATAACTTTATTCTTATTGTGTAATAAATAGCAAGCAAATATAATGTGTTATCTTAGTTCTAATAATCAAAAAATACAATTGTATCCGCTTTGAAAAACAATATTGCAATGATAATAATCACAAATTAATATATCACTTAATGGTAATTCCGAATGCATTAAAGTAATCTGCCCAGTATCAGCACGGAGTCGGGACTTTGTATCCGGCATGGTAGTAGGGTCATCTGCTATCTCATCAGAATATACATGATGAACAGTGGGTGCCATACTTGCTCTTCTACTTACCCCTTCGAAGATAAAAGGATCTTTTAATTGATATTTATTACGTTTCCAGAAATATAGACAAAATTCTAAATTATTGCAAAACCTATGTGTAACGTTTTTCAATAAAGTTTTGCTAAAGACTACTTACATTCATGTTTTAAAACAAAAGGAAAACCTTAGGGCGGTACAGTTTAAGTAAGCAATAATAAATCGTTTTCTTGAACGTCAGAGTAAAAATAAACTCCCTAACCTCGTTTAAAGTCTAAAAATACTTGCAATTTATCACCGCAATTATACTTAAACCCTTAAGAGACAGAGAGTCTCGTTTAAAGACCCGTTGTGTTACTAACTTTAGAAAAACAATACTAAACTATATACTAAATATAGATAATATATACCGCGTATATATCAAGTCTTTGTCTACAAAGGTTTGAAAGAATTAAGTTTACCTTTACTGTGACTTCGCAAACCAACATGAATCACAAACTCGAACGTTTCACCAGGAAAAATGTGTTTAAATTGCTTTACGAATCAGGTTCGAAAAATGTTACCCCAGCTATTCGGATTTATACGTCTTTATTTATAAGGCATTCATATTTTCCTGTCATTAATGATGCTCAGATTATTCATAGTGGATCTCAATTATATTAATATTTCAACCTTCCAATTGTACATCGACTCTGCATATTAAGTACTCTAACAACCAAAACATTGTTAGAACAGTAACGAGTTATGTTCTTTAATGGTGATGAATATTGCTGCGCAACGCATGTTGAATGCTCTTTATTGCTTATTAATTAAGATACCTATTAGGCAAATGTAACCATATCAATTTAGGTTTGTTTTCCTGTGGACAAATAAAGTCGTCATTATCCGCGTTGAGTCGAATTTGTCAACTAACAATATTCTTCTGACATGTCAGATATATTATTTGTGTCCAAATAATTAAATTGGTTAACTTCAGTTTCTTGATTGCAGTCGGGGCCTTCATGGTTAATTAATGTCTGGCCTTCAAAACAAACATAGTTTTTGTTTAAAACACTCAATTCCTTCATTGAATTGATGAATAATTTGTAATCACTGGTGCGAAGATTTTCGATTAGCTAAGGTAAAATCCGAGCACGATTGTTTTTAAACGTTAGATGAATTGTATTGCAGCAAGAATTAAACTCTAGGGACAAGTGCGCGTCAGGTCAAGCCTTGTTAGAGTACATTGTCAATGTAACAGCATAGTAATGGTTAATGGACATGAGTGAGTAGCTAATTGTGTCTACACTAATTACGCTAATTATTTCGCAACGCTTGTACCGCGGTAACAGTCCATTACCCCGCCTATCGCCATTATAGCCGGTCATCTATTCTAAATGGGTCCGATTGAGTGTAAAAATTGATTTATTAGCCATAAGAAGGTTTTCCTTAGACTATAAACTGGTAAATTTAAATTGTTTGGACATTAATGAACTCTACATGTACTGAAGTCTATTGCATAGTCCGTTTCCTTGTATTGCAATATACAACAACTAGACAATATAGCTATCTATTACATTATATATAGGTAATTATCGGTGTTAATTTCAACTTCAATTTATAAAGATTCGTAGGAACGAGCCACTATGACGTATTTTGTACAGTGAGTACAAAATTCTATTAGGCTCTATCCAACTGAGCCTAAAATATATCATAACTATATAGTAAAAACAAATGTACGTGTAATGAATCATTATATTCAATAGAGCCTTCACAAACAGGGATATAAGGAATGAGAATAAGGTCGCACGTTAACAAGTTCGTAGCCGCTTATTAAAATTTTAAATGCAATTATAATACGTGTAATAAAGCAAAGCAGAAACAGGTCACTCAATCAAAACAACAGACTTGATAAATTTAATCATATTTGTTATAAAATCGTCTTTCCAGAAAATAATTTAAAGTTATTGGTATGCCTAAGGATTTAAAACTACATGTTGCAATATAAAATCTTCCTATACCTCGGCCTTTTTGGAAAACATTTTGCGTCGTTCAGCAATTTTATGATGATGCCACATAATTAGCTGAAGTGCTGGGGGTACCTACCGATCGATAGACGAATTTCCTGCGTAACCCCATTTTCCAATATCCGCTACTTAAGTAAACAAACCAGCAGCAGTAAAAGAACCTTTGTCTTCCGTGAATCACTCCTGGTTTTAAGACGTTAAATCATTGTTATTTTTGCCATAATAAATTTGCATTAAGGATGGAGCCATTGGCGCGGTGCCATTCCGATCCTTCGTCCGTAAAGTGCATTCATGCAGACGCGTCGAACTTTGCCCGAATTATTATCATTTTTAAACATTACAAATTGCCTACATTACTCGCGATAGCGTTGCCCGGCTACTTATCATAGAAATACGTTCAATGCGAGGGACATTTCATATTGTTTAAATATTAAAAGACAAGTGAGTCTACCTCAATGGCGTAGTTGTATTACGGTACGCCTGCAGTGTTGAGGTCTCGGGTTCGATCAATGGTCGAGCAAAGTATATGTGTGTGAATAAAAGTAATTTACCATAATTGCATTTGCAGAGACAAGATGTTTGACTCATTATTGTATTTTAGAAATAATATACCGTTAAGTTAATCTGTTTCCTTTGACGTGGGTAGGACGCGGTAGGTGTTATAAGGTATTGCAAGAAAGCTGAATCAAAACTCATGAATCATACATGTGGTCTAGCGGCGTGAGTATAAATAAAGTGCTAGGAGCGTTACTAATCTCCGGAGTAATTCCTTCTGTAGGATATGCATAAACATAACCTCTTTGCCGAGATCAAATCCAATTAAACGCAAAATGCGTTGGTAGTAAGTGTTGTTGACTGTAAATCTGCCGTGTTACAAAACCTCACAAATTCATTTTGTAATGGGGACCTATATAGGTTCTATGCTATGCATATTTTCTCCATCACTAAGCCTAGCCTAGCCTAGCGGCAGCATACGTGGGTTATTGACTACGAGGTCTTGGTTTCAAATTTGACTACACTCTGTAACTGCTTTTCTGTCACGCCTTGGTAGGGAAGAGTTATACAGTTTATGCTCAGATGTAGAATTTCAGAAACGATAGAGAAGGCGTACGATATGAACCATACTTACGTTTCTACATGTAACAAAAGCGAAAGGAAGTTGAAGAAACGTATCAAAATACATCGTATTGGAAAACATCCGCTCTAAGCTTCATAGCGTAAACAATTTTAATAATTACATTGTAGTTATTGAATTAGAGCCGGAGTGAGCCGGCAAAATAAGTTGAGATCGTGCACGCAGAAGTGCATTAGGTACCAACATCCACGCAATCACACCATTCCAAGAAATTATAAACACACACCATCGACCTATATAATGTGTAATACACATCACAACGTTGCACAATATTCGTGCATCGCGCGCGACACTGCCATGAAATGAGTATAATCGTTATAGCATATAGACTTGATGAAATTTACACTGTCATCAATCATGCGCTAATGTCCCTTTTGTACAACGCCCATTATTTTTGCAGCGATATATTTTTAATAAACACATATGTTTTACTTGAACTTTATGTTTACGCAACTCGGGTGGGATTCGTGTGATATTATTTTTGTTATTTACGCAATTAATATTGCGGATAATCATAACCTCTGGCCGCGATTGATTGATGGGGTTGCGACGAGGCTCTGGCGTAATGTTGATATACGGCATGAACTTTGTCATTACCGTTGACATTTGGAGCAGAGGCCCACCTCTTCATTTTACATGAAACACTGACATATGACACAATTATAATTATTGTGTCAGGCACCTATTTTTCGGTGCTAAGAATTGCGCGGTTCGTAAACGATTGACGCTATTAAAATATTCAGTAAACTTCTCAGTTACTTAAATATCTTATTTAGCAAAAACATTGTTAGTAAATCTTTTTTACACATAATGTTACATTATGATCTCTATTTTCTACTATATAGACAGGATGATATTATTAATACCTTTGTATTGGTAAATTAATTCATCTGTTGAAGCCAATACGACTTAAGTACAGGTAGATAAGTGAAAGCTGCTTAACTTGTCATTTGACACTAGTCTTATGTTGGCTTCGGTTCTATTTACAATAGATATTTTGTAGTATACGTACTTATTTAGGTCGTATTACTACGTACCTACTAAAAATACTATATTTAATAATACATATTATTTAGAAACTTAATAGATTCATTTATGATAATCGTGTATAAGCTTCTATAAATAAGTAATGAAATTAATTAAATGATTTGATAACATTGAATATGACCCTGACGTAGTATTTAGTTTGTAACTGAAAATCGAAACAACACAAATCGAATAGTTACTCAAAATAAATAAATCGATAAATAAATAAACTAGAAATCAGTATTGCAAACATCATGCCTTACGAACGATAGTCGAATTAACTTTTTCTACTATTCTTTGTTGTGCCAAAGTGATCAGATCTTGAATGTTCGACCATGACACCGATGAATGCAATTCTTATTACATTATAATCATTGTATTTGTACAAGCGAATATTTGTAATAACCTCTAAATGTTATAAAATATGAAAATTCCAACATATACATAGTTACATTTTTATTCCTAGCTAGTTGTTACTCGCAGCTTCGCACACGTGAAAACCCCTTTCCCGGTACAAAAAGCCTATATCAATGTAACAATCCATAGCACCACCTTTAGCCGGTGCTATCTTTATAAAAGAAACAAATATTTCCCACAAAATTAGCGAGATAAAAGTAGACTTCGTGTTAATCCAGAACACGGTATATCCGGATGGCAAATTTCATCCAAATCAGTTCAGCTGTCTCTGCGTTAACTTTTAACAAACATCTAATCATTTTCAAAGTGAAATTATTTTATTATAAGTTTAGATAAGGTCATGTCACTGTTCTTATAAATCGCATGTCTTTAATAATGTGGTAAGTTTTTTTTTGTATTTCTTACAAACATTACCAATAGTAATTTATGTATAAAACTGCATTAAAATACTTCTGTTCAAGATATAGAAAAGGCTAGCTCTATTCTTACAGCGTATTATAATCTCTTAGCTATACTTCGCTTAGAACAATTTTGTTGAGAGAAGGTAATGGTATGAGGCGGCTATAATTGCTATATCCTTGTACAGAACTGTACTGATACAAAGATATTGAGAATATTACAATATACTATTTCGGTTAAATTGTTTTCCACGTACAAAATTACGCAATGAGAAACCAGCGTGAACTATTTCATAATAAAATAAAAGTTCACGAAAATAAATGCACCCAACTGAACGCATTGACCCTTTATAATTAATGTAATCAATTACACGACATACACCACAATAAATTGTATGAATTGCATTATACACGCTAATTACTTGATGCAGTGTTGATAATAAAAATGAACACTTTCCGAAAATGGCCGCCGCTACTCACGTGAGAAATGAATGAATCTCTTGCATATCAATCAGTGCAATTAAAACCGCTGCAGGCCGCTCCACTTACCCATTAACACGTTTAACACCAATATAAGCGTGAAACATCTCAGTTTTTGAATTAACACAGCTTGCGCAACGGTTACCTTTAAAATTTGTACAAAGGGCACGTTATTTCTGAGCGGTTCGATGAGATAGGATCTCGCAATCAATATACCGTAGGCAGTAATAGACTAGGTGATATTTTATAAACAACTTTGTTGTATATCAACATTTGCTGTCGAAAATTAATAATGAATGTTATGTAGTTTGAATAAGGGTGGTTATTAATCGTCTAATGTATCAACGCAGAATGTACCATCTAGGCGTTTTGCGAAGTAAATGATTTCAGTAGCCGCCCACGACAACACGCATTTAATATGTTGTTAGTCTAGCCGTAGTGAATGGACAAGCGAGACCGACAGTATCGTAATAGCATAACTGGCTTAAACTGAGTTAAAGCTGCACATAAAAATGTGCAACTACGTTGCAACAGAACACAGCCATTCCACTGGCTGGCGTGTTGTCGTTTTTATTGACCAACGTCGTAGTTCTATGTTATTATCACTAATTGTTTACTCGTACGTTGTCAACTATTATTAATCGAATGAATAATCGCTTAATTGTATAATATATTTAATAGAACAAGATATATGTCGTGGTAAACATCAATTCGTGACTGATATAAACAAGATTTACGTTAATCTATCATCTACCAAGTTAAAGATAAACTAAGAGTTTAAAGATTTCTCTAAACTCGTTTACCAATGCTGATGCCGTTCGTGCACGATCGAAAAAGGAAAGTCAAACGTAAACATTATTGCATATGGTGTGGGTACAATAATAAATTAGAAACAAATTAAAAGTATCCTAATATATATACACATATTTTTCATGTATTGAATTGATGATTCATTTAACTTTTTTTAAATGATTAATACATAACAGTCACCGTACATACTATTATATTCTTACTACCATACTTTCTATTCAAATTACAGGCTACCGATATCTATGATCTAGTCTATGTCTGCATTACACCACCCTTCTCTCGCAAAAGGCATATAAAAACCTTACAAAACCTCATATCCTTTAAAAAATAAGCTTAACAATGGATCAGTCACTAATCCATAACAAGAATGTACTTTAAAACACTTGGACGTGTATTTGGAGTGTCGCCAGATTTGATAGTTTTCTACTGCTTACGACGTCTGCGAAACTCCCGACTATTTGCCGCCTCCACAAGGTGCACTGACCCCGCATATAAGAAAATATATGAATACGATGGAATGTCTCATAGGACTTTTTAGCGTAGACAGGAATGTAAGGACGTAATTGTCACTGTCTCCACCGGTATTGACATATATAAATAAATACGATTTGTGTTTGTAGACTAATGTTTTTTTTAATACATTTCGCTAATGAGTAGCGAAATAACGTAATAGAATGGGGTGAATCACATTTGCGCTCATTTGGTCGTTCATTCGCTTCCCGCATACTTTGTGCTCTATGTAACTGGACAGACTCGATAAAGTTCGAACTCTACGCTTTAATGAATGCTCGTGATTATTACACTGTAAAACACTAAATAGAATGAACCTACAAAGTATGTATATGTTTTGGTAAACGCAAAATGTAATATACCTACAAAGGATATGTTTTTATATACAAACTATTTTTAGAACATAGCAATAAAACGTAAGCTCTATGAATAAAGACATGATACATTACTAGAAAACCGAGCCTCACAAGGTTTATAAACCTTTATAATATACATCTAACTGCAATTTCAATATAAATTAAGTTAAAAACAATATGCGTTAGCAAACAAAAAACTTATATTAAATAAAAATGTATTATAGAGCAAGAATAAATATGTAAATAATATTTTTTATATGGAAATACTTTGTGTATATCTAAGCATAAAACTTGTAAATGATTGATTCTATAATTGAAATTAATACCAATTGAAATAGAACAGTTTATGTATAATACCGTCTAATTAAAAACACTTAACGTCGGACTCTATGTTGTTATAATTGATTAACCACGTCTTATGATTTCCTTGTTATTTATTATATATAAATATACTATTCCATATAAATGTAGGTACGTAATGGTGTCAAAATAGCAAAGTTTTATAGAATGCCTACCACAACATGACTAAGAGAGTATGGTATTACCAAGAACATGCGGGTGATCTGTGACGGGAAAACAATAACTTTGTCATTGTCTTTATTAAAATATACATTCGATGAACCATGAATCTTATTTCATTCTTAAAATTTTCTGGTACAAATTTGGTAACAAAATATTATTAAGTTTAAAATATTAATAATTTTGTTCATTTGTGAGACATAGACCCCTGGAGCCTTACATATAAATAAAAGATGTCGATTTTCTTTCCAGCTAGTGTTACTTTTTACATATTAACCTATAAGGCCAACAACCAAACAGAACTGCAACAATTCCATTAGAATTAATTACTAATAGAAGATTTTCCTCATACATTTTGTCTATTGATGAAGAGCAAATAATCTTTAATTATATGCAGCGATTTTAATTCTTACTCATTTTTATTCCAATATGTTTCCTTGTAACTGAATTGGATATGGGATAAATACATGACTAAACTATTAAGCAAAGTTGGGTTTTCCCAAACTAACAGAAACTAAGCAGGGAAGGAAGATCTAGCTAGACTATGACCATATTGATACATACTATTGTTAGCAATGACCGTTAAAATATTATCAGTTATAACTTTATCGTCATCTTCCTTATATAAAATATTATTACAATTAAAAATTAAAAACAATGATTAAGTAGTAGGTTTTGTAATTTATTTTAATTCATAAATTTAAATACCTATACTATAGTTGCATTAGTGAATGATTTAAAATGTTAATTATTTATGCTTATTTACGTCCATTCATTGTAATATAATATATTTTTAATTACTATGACATGAGTAACTAATTTGTGTAAGTTACCACGGAGTAATTTGTATAAGCTAGGCTTACGAAGAAAATAACAGGGCTCGTAATCTCTACGAAAATTAAGTCCACAATTTTTTTGCTATTACACAACAATAAACATCATCACCAACCGCAAGATATCCATTCCTGAACATAGGCCTCCCCCAAAGATTTCCAGATCGACCTAGTGAATACGGCAATAATATGTATTATAATCTGCGATATCTATTAAATCTAGGGCTTTAGTAACAAATAAAACTTATCTTTAGATAAGATCTTAATTAGAGATTTTATATATTAAACTATTTTTAACAAAGCTTAAGTTATTATTTAAAAGTTTGTTCTCATCTAAACCAAATCGGTCTTCTTAACTAAAAAAAACTAAGCTGTAAAACCCGTCATATGGTGAACTTTAAAATATCAGATCTTTGAGATATTCTTAATATCTGTTAATTAAATAGTGAGGACCTTAAGATTTAAAACTTCAATTTGACAGCGTCTCTGCCGATATCGTACTTCAGAGTGAAACCGTATCGCATTTATGAATATGGAACTCGGATTCAGGACCGTGATCCTTCACGACTATCGATTCCTTGTTTCGAAAACCCCGAGCAATCGATGCAGTTTCTCACATAGAGTTACTGCCCAGCACTGTAAGCACTCATATTATCTTTACCACCCACGTCCTGCACGCCTGTCTATTCCGACAGAGTACTCAGACCATATATATTGCTGAACTACTCTGGCTTGCCATAAATGACAAAGACAGAGGGCAGATACATTATCTCGTCGATCGAAACACAGCGGGAATAATCGTCAAATCTCTACTATTATCGCGACACCCACATCGGCGGTTTCTGCGCAACCGAAGAGTTAATGGCCCTTTTTATTATGTAGCTAGTTATAATAAGACATACGTAGGACGAATAAAGCGGAGAAAGCAGTTTTTGTTTACAAAAAGCCGCTTTTATTGCACCATAATAATATTTTTATACGTCTGTAACAAAATGTATTATAATTCAAAAGTAAATATTTATCATTTTATATAATAAAAAGGTTGTTAAACAAATCATTTGGGTTAATGATGCCCTTTTGTATCGCGCTGGTATACTTTCGCAATATTCATGAATGAAAACTTTAAACATCAAACAAGTTGCATATCGTGCATTTATTTTTAGCCCTTGCAGACTGTGACCAATATCTTAGGAATTTTGTTAAGTTGCCCTTTAAACTTATCCATAAATAGACTCAGTGAAAAATAATCCACGCTGACACCATATCACAACAAAAATAAGATAGATATAATGAGGCGTCTGATAAAACAGTGGTAATTGTGCGGCAGGTAAACGACCTGACTTTGGATCTTGCTAAGCCAGTTTACTCGGCTGCTCTTTTTGTGTGGGTGTAAAATTGTTCCACACCCATCGTCTCCTCTGGCATTATAATTATATGACTTGAATATTACTCGCTGGGCGGCACTCGCAAACCCTTACTCGGTTTCATGCACAAAGCATCCTACTCTTCCCTTTGCTCATTCGCGCGAGCTATCTTCGCATCATAAATGTTTTATTTATATTGTGATGATGTGTAAACTGTTAACTTTTGAACACTCCCTAAAACATTCGTTAAATAAACATGAGAGGGTTGCGTTTTACTATGCATAAGAATGTTATACAAATAAACAACACATATTGAGTATTGTAAACAAAATTTCACTTTTACTGACATAAACAAGTGGAATCCTTTACAATAATTTCATGATGTATTTCATTGGAAGATTCCAGGTTTATAGACTGACAATGTTAATTGAATAACAAAACCACATAAAACGAACAGCTTTTGCTTGCAACTCTGTCTGTATATGAGTAAATCGAATCGTTCTACATATATATTTGGGAGTTCAAAGAAAACCATATTTTCGGCTTTGTCTAATAGAGTAATAAACATAAAAGAAACCGTTGTTTTATACGACGTAAATTTTAAAATGCTCAATTAGTTTTCCATAAAACCAATCGATCATGTAAACTTCTAATCTCTATTTTTATCTAAAAACCGGGCTTTCAAAACCCGGGAACCAAATGATTTATAAATGTATATTTTAGTTATTGTAGAGTAATTATAAAGGGTTTAATGAGACAAGTCGTGTAAATAACGATATGTAAAGTGAAGGCATGCAATACCGGTTGGCTGGTGTCATTACTTGGCCGGCGCCGCGCCGCGTCGGAGAGCGGCCGCACGTGGAATTATACTGTTGTGGAAATGAATATTTCATGGCAGCTTTTATGGATCTAAACGTTTTCTATTCAAGAGTCTGTTTGTCTAGCAAATGTGCCTATTTAAATCCTTGCTCCATGATTATATAGTACAATTTACGTCAACCACGCGCCCAAACTACATTAAGGTTGATTAAATTTGCCCTTAATCTCATTTTTTTTTACCTAACCTTGTAAACGTTTCTCTGTATAAATTCCTCAATATCAACATAATTTATGTCGAATTGCATTTGTTGTCGTAAATTTACTTACATCTTAAATTGATGTTTATCAATGAGTTACTAAATTTACGAATATAATGTAATACATTAAGGCTGGCTTCCACGACTTACTAAACATGTTTAACGCTAAACACATTTAAAACTTCGTGCTATCACTGTCATTCACTAAGAGTTAAGGAAGACACCACAATGATTAAAACATATTGAGCGTTAATCATATTTAATGAGGTGTTAAGTCAGTCTCAAAAGACGTGTTCATCCACATTAAACCTCTAATACAAAAAGTCTGTGCACGTGACTGTTAAATGTTTAGCACGAAGCACGCCCGCTCTCAAAGCTATTGCACGCCCTTGCCACTTCAAGAGGATCATTGTCCACTTGTTCCAATCTCAGTCAGACCGTTTAATGTTAGCGTTTGTGTAATTGTCGAGGAATCAGGCGACGACCCATAAACAGTAGCATAATAAGGGCATAGTTCAATTAAGTAATACTAACTACTGTTTTCAACAGATATTTGTAATTGCAGCACCAATTTAGGCGTTATGATCCATAATCATAATGCATTAAAATCCTTATTTGAATGTAATTGTTACGACGCAATTATGCGTTGATATTTATTTACATAACTCGCTTATTTAATACATCAATTTCGTAAAATATTCTCATAATATCCTGGTATACAATAATGTAATATTCATATTTTATTTAAAACTAACTACGCGGCGATTCTTGTATGTAAAAGTCTAGTTTTAAAGACGTAAAATACAGCGGTACAAATATAAGTAATTTGCCACTATGCATCATTTGCAAACACTGTGTATCTGCTGGAAGGTCATTGTTGCCAGTGTAATTAATGTCTCGATGAGAAATGCAGTGTAGTAGCACAAAGAACTGTGCGTAGTTTAAAGATCGGGTTGTCGTAGTTGTGCTACTATTTATGGGGAGCTTTATAGAATCATCAAGTTTCGTAAACATTTTCCAACTTTTCTTTCTTCGGCCGAGTTGAAAACTATAAAGCAAACCTTACATACTCCTATATTTACGCAAGACACTTCTTAATCTATAGCTTCATAAACAAAGCATAAGATTTATAAAATAAAGTGCGGTAGATTTTATGCGTTAATTTTTCTTGTTCATAGAGCGAGCACTGTCCTATAAAAGCAAACGACGACTGGTGTCCGACAGAACGAGAGGAGCTACCACCATTGCCTGCCAGCGAGTCACACGTTGCAAAAGAAAAAAGGTTGTACATAAGCAACCCTGGACGAGTGAAGATTCCGTATGCTTCTCCAACCAAACTAAACGTGAGCCAATTTAACTCTGATGCGTTTTAGCCGTATAATTAAATATAATTAATAATTATTGTACATACATTTTTATAGTACTCGCAAAAGCTTAACTGTCAAAGAGAAAATTACTAAATAAATCTAATTATTTTTTAGTATTTTTTTAATATTGACGATAACCTAGAAGTACTTTAAGCTGTTACTCGATACAATAACGATAAGAAAGAAGTCATTGCATCTCCATGACTATTGTGAATGTGTATGCATTCACACGAAATGGATACTCGTTTCCACATAATATGATAATATCAAGATTTACAAGATTATTAGAGATTTAAAATAACAATGTTTTGCAGGCGAACGTTGCAATCGTAAACTCGACACAAACCAAAAACATCGTAGTGTCCATTTTCGACACAGAATGCGATGGATCGCAATGTGTCGCTACCATCGAAGCAATTGTACAACCAGATTATTGTTTATCGACTGGATCGGTTTACGAACATGCCTACGCGAAGGTGACCATCGGGACACTGTCCGAGTTTATAATCAAGTACCACATAGCATGCGCGTGCATGTGCAGCCAACATGTGGAGATGGATTCCATGAAGTGTAATGGTTATGGTAATTTCACCTGCGGCGTCTGCTCGTGTCGCAAAGGATGGTGAGTTTTTTATACGGATTTATTTATTGTCCATAATATGTTAGTACGCTATCCTTTTGAATTATTGCTATAAAAATGTGTTGATACGACGTAATAAACATATATGGTAGTGT
>NC_051137.1:12174274-12361890 GCF_014839805.1 Manduca sexta | reverse complement strand
AGAGCACCATAAATTTTAACTTTTAAATTGAGTATTACTCAATTAATGCAATACATCATACAGCGAATTCATTTTTACACATTATTGTTTTTATATGCGCAACAAACCCGCGTAAATGTGTTTAAACTGATACAGTAACAATTTTTTTATCCCCTCGACGTATTACAAATAAGACATCAAAACATAGGAGCTAGACTTATTCAGTTCTTTCTACAGGTACCACCGACCTGCGTGATTCAGAAAAAATCACCGAAATGCAATTTCAAAGGAGATTACAACTGCGGTACTTGCGTGTGTGAACCAGAATGGTGAGTCTATCATTTTATTAACAATTTTACTATTTTAGTGACAATATTAAAGTAAATTAAGGATATGTATTGAAATAAGAAGCCCTCTAACAGATTTGCTTTTCTTTGTTTATTCCTATGTTTTTTTATACGTACACGTAAAATTGACTTCACTGCACGGACGGTGAGTGGAGTGAGGTTCAATAGAACGAGAGATGATTACCCCTCGGCAGTCAACACAATTATGTCGGCCTGGTGGAACCGAATATACACAAGCGGATCCCGAAACCTGACACTTACCTGGCCCACTATGGCGGGTTTTGACATCTTGTGTACGGTCGCTTTCTGGGCGAATACAAAACATATCATACCACCAGCAGTGGTGGAATATTATAGTTTTATTTATAATAATCAGAAATTGTTATCTATAGAGATAGGCTCGCCTTTGGTAATATCATGTGACGGAAAACTCAATATGTCGAAAACTGAGTGAACTAGTTACGCTCCTGTGTACGGAATAGTTCTTCTGAGTAAATAATGACAGCTCATTCTAAAACCAATTCAGAAAACTCGAAACACATAGGCAAATAGAAATCAGTGTCACAGTTTTAAAAATACGCCAACAATCAACGTGCAAAATCTATTTCTATACCGAACTATGTCGTTGGACATTACACGGAAGTTTGCGAACAATATTTCAGCGCAACTAAAAATATTTTTGAGTCATTGAACTAGGTGTCACCGTGGCTTGTACTAACAGGGTTATTTACAATCTACAAGTGGTCGGATGAAGGAACATCCTTTTTCCCGTGACGTGTGGCCAGTCACGTAGACCTCTGAACGGTGAAACGAAACTGGTTTGATTAAATATTGTACGGCGGTAAAGAAAGAGAACGTTCGCGGAACAAAGGCGAACGGTTTCTGAGATCGCAACCAACAAGTAACTGTACCACCAATAGCTTCCACGCAGTTCAAATAATAATCGACAGTTCAAACGATGAATCCAGACATTTTGGACATTTAAACTGGTTACAAACGTGGACTGACTTCTGTACCTCTACATATAAGTAAAGAAGCAACTAGTTCCCCCATTGTTGACGCGTCTTTCTTCCGCCCCACGATGTTGTGAATGAGGCCATCGTCATATCTGTCATAAAATAAAATACGGGGCATCCCTCGTATCTTTTTCAACGTAAACAAATGGAACGAAAATAATGATTGTTATGAAATTTTACCATGATTGTACCAAAATATCATGGGCGAAATATTAAAGTTAGATAATTGTTATTATTTATTTAGTTAGTTTCATGTGCATTTTTAAATTATATTATTACCTTATCTTATGTCTTCGATTGTTTAGGTTATAATTTATATTTCCCATTTCGTTTACTCTACACCTATCCACCATTTATTTCATAGATTAGCTCATTAATTATATTCTCAGGACCGGACCAAATTGCGAAACGCAAATTTGCGAAGCGAAACGTGGAGACTTGCAGTGTACCAACCCGGCAAAAGATAATGTGAGTATATTTTAATTAACCGTCCCAATAACATTCACTTCAGACGAAACGACAGTGTAAGCTTCCGACAGATAAGCACTCGAACAACGCCCACATAGTCGATACTGAGGGTCTACTTTGAAAAATGAACATCGAAACGTCGGTCCGAAACGAAGTAACAATGAACTTCGGATTTAACTTTCCTACCAAATTACTTCGGGTCCGTCACCATTCTGTAGCTTACCTTAGTGGTAGGATCAATTCCCCGTATTTTTTTTTTTGTTCTACAGAAAGCAGTAGATGTTTTTACCTTTATCCTTGCAGGTGGTTTTAAAGAGGTATGGCGAAACCCTTTAAATTCTTACAAATTCCATGTCTTGAATATTACGATGAATGGATCGGATTCGTTGTCGAATCCGTCATCGGATCCGTAACACTTCGCAGTAACAAAACGTGCGATCCTTCATCCGAAACTACGGATTTCATTTTTCGAAGTAGACTCTCTGGTTCCTAAGGAGATGAGGCATGGAAATATTAAATATAATATTTAATCGATAACCAATATTATTTAGCCCGGAGTATGAAAATGTAAAATTATGAAATCGTGTTGGTTACGCGGGAATGGGACTCATTGTTGTTAAATAAAGTAAATACATTTAAAATGCGATGACACATAACATTATAATCGATTAATTATCAATGTCAGTTCCTCTAAAATAGAGTTCTAAAAGTCAAGACAGCGAACGTTTAAGCCTACAACGGGAACAGGCTCAGTTCTGTATCCGATTCTTAATTGTACAATAATAATATCAATTTAAAGTACGTTTTACCTAATCATTATCAAACAGGATACTGTTATCTATTAGACAGACCGCGTTTTATACTGAAATTAAAACACGAGGTTTTATAGCAAGTAATAAAAATATATATCGTATTGATTCGTATATTGCGTTTAACATATTAGGTACTATTTCACGTACTACAAAATAATTTGCAAATGCTTTCAAACGCGCGGACATAATGAATTATCTATCAAATAGGATCTACTCTATCGTGATCTCTACTTCCAAATGCAGTGGAGTGGCCCTAAAAACTTATTTTAATATTGGCTAAACTGGTTCGTCCAGGTGGAATGTTCAGGGAACGGGTACTGCGGCCCGTGCGACACGTGCGTCTGCTACACCGACCGCGAGGGCTCGCAGTACTTCGAAGAGGAGTACTACTGCGCCGACCTCTGCATGATCACCAACTACTGCGACACTTGCCTCCTCAACAACACCCTCGGGGAGTGCTGGGACTGCGTCAATAACAACAACATGATGACCAAGTTGGCTTACAACGAGACTCTCACTCAACGCGTCGATGAGTTCAACAGAAAAGTGTGGGTGAAATGCAATGAGACGATAGACGACTGCTACATCGAGTACTGGGCAATGAAAGAGGAGAATGAGATCAGCATTATGATACAGAAGTCTTGCAATGATGCGTCGTACGAATATGTCAGCGCAGGACCTAAAGGTGAGAATTGAATGAATTACGTTAAACATCAGTTTCGATTTTTAGTAATTATCATAATATATTCAGGTGATAGGTTGCTACTTAAGATTCCAGTCTACACAGTGTTTCATTTTGACTCGAAAAGTCTTTGACTTAAGAAAAAAGAGACCACCAAACAGTCAATACTTTAATTATTATTTTTATTTGAATTCCGTCCAAACGTGATAGCACAAGATAAATACAATGTTTATCAAAAATAGATAAAAAAAATGTCCCAAAGTTGATGTCAGTAGCGAGTGGCAACAAGCATAATGTAAATCAAGTTTACACAGTTGTGTTGAGACGTGCCACTGTTTGAGTACGCGATCGCCAGTTGTCTTCCGTCGTTTGTATGCCTCTTTTTCATATTGTTTATCTAGTTTCATCCTAAAATAACAAACTTGATACACGGTTTCTGTGCCTTAACTATAAAGTTTTGAAATCCTAACATTCCTGGTGAAATGTGCGTCTTTATTTTTATTGCAAACTATTGTTAAACCTAAAGCTCCCTACCACAGTTATATGGCTTAGCTCGATTGGTTTCACAATTACTCATATATTTATAAACTTTATAATGGCGTAAGAGCAAATGTTGAAACAAAATTATCTTGCATATTTAAATTGTTATATGCATTCATTTTATTTTGCTTCAAACGATTGATTCTAAAATACCTACTCCCCTATTTTTCAATAAATTATGATTGTGTCGACTCTGTGGTATAATAATTGACACAGCTTGTGGTTACATCGAGAATTGAGTTTAATGAATACCATGAAAAAACAAATTACGACTTGCTTTTCCACGACCTTGTCTCAAGTCATCTCCGCATACCACAGCAAATGAATATGAACCTATATTTTTCTTATAATATTAATGGGGCTTCTCATACTTATACTTAAGTTTCAAACCAACAAACAATTTCAAACTTTCTAAGGTAATTTGGTAATTTTATGTTCTTACAAAACTTTAACAAATAATCATATTTCAGATCAAGGTTATTACAATAGCTCGCTTGGGTGCAGTTACCTTTCGCTGCAACATGAACGACATGATTACTGGACTTCTCTGGTTAGGTCTAATTATTTATCAGGTTATTTCTAGACACTCGACAATCTCAGATTACCTTTGATAATAGATAAGATAGGCAAAGCTATACTGTGACCTACAGTTATATCAGATAAGAGAACAATAAAAATGTTTCTTACTGCAGGGGTCTCCACTTCTTATCTCGTTGTTTGGTGTTATAATTAGTTAGCATAGGGACGCGACGGAGCTATTTGTTCAAACACTTTAATCAGTTTAATATTGTTTGTTGTTGCTGGCCTCGAATTGGTGTCGGATACCTTATTGTCTTTGTTTACTCTTGTTCGTGACATGTGTATGGCATGAATCATTAAACTGTCTATTGACTGAAGGCATGAATAATTCCATGATAGAAGATTTTTATATAACTTCGCTTGCAAACGTCATTGGAAAACAAAAAGGTCGTAACCAAGCTCTTGACGCGTACAAGCCGAGTCGTGTGAAATTGCAAAATAACTAAATACCACGATAAAGTATGACTGTTATAATTACATAGGAAGTACGTGACATAATATTATTTGGTTGTACACACCTGTCCCATGTACTTGCTCACTCTTTACATTGTTGTTTGTCAACCATACCCAATAATAAGTTTTATTTAACGTACGGAAATTTCCTCTATTAATAAATAAAAAGTTTCATATCATTATGCCGTATTTGGGTTAATATCGTAAAATACTGATTAGTCTAACTAACTATATCTTTTAAAACATCTCTACGTTTTGTAAATAGATTCTCGTTACAAAAAAACAGTTATAGAAAGGGAGGCTCATTGTTGGTGCAATAATTGTTTATGTTATGTAGGATTTTGTGTTTTTAATTTATTATCTTTGTTCCAACAAAGATCTTCTATCTTTGTTCTTTCTTATAAATAGTATAAGCACTGGGTACATTATTCCCGTTATTGGAAATTCTCAACAGAAATATTTGCCACTGCTATGATAATACAAACCAGCAGCCGGATTACGAGGGGAGGAGTGACCTCAAACGGAAGGACTCAAAACAATTTATAGACTAATAATGTCATATTAACTTTAATACAGTAGAACGAACTGCCTGCACTGTACAATGTAGACATTGATCGTGCAATTGTGGTATTACCATGTTCAGGTACCCAAGCACTTTACAATGGACACTTGTTATTACAACGTTGTAAATCAAAACATTATCCAGTGAGTAAATAATCTTGGCAAAGGCACAAATACTTGCGCCGGACCGCTTGTCCATATAAAGCTTAGTGCCATACTGGTGGTTGGTACGTTTCACTTGCCTCAGAGTACTGTTTGACTCGTTAGAAAATGTTTCTATTTAGAGAAGTGTGGTATGTGATAGACATATCTCGCATGTAAAACTAGGTTTATTCTTTAATCTGTAATAAATTATAAGAGTTAGGCTAGTTTTAACTTCAACAGGTGCATAAAATCTCTAGTTACATATTAAAACAATTCTGATAATAAATGAAAGTTCCTTATTATTCTTTAAGTTACCAAATGATTACTGTTTTTGAAGCGATCTGACACAGGCTTCTTAATTCCTATGTTTTATTGTCATTATTTTTACTTATAATTCTCCTTAAACTTGGAATAGTTAACTCTCCTCTTATCTATAGAGTTATCAGCAAGTTGTCAACCGCGACCCGTTTTTCCACTTAGATAATACTGTATTACCATAATCCCCTTTTGCTTTTAATTCCTATACGCCTCCATCGTCTTTTTTCCGCCATTGTTAATAAATTCTTAACAAATATGGGCAACTTGTATACATAGAATATAAATACGTTAAATGTATAGAACATAATTCAACTAAGATAAGATATTCCGACAAAGATAAATTAAATAGATAGCTACTTGATTAGATTATGCAAGTAGGTGCAGCGAAGATAGTTCAAAATGAATAAACTTTTAAATATTCAAATTTAAACATGATGTTAAACATTATTACCGATAAATAATTAGGTCCCCATCTTTCATAAAATCGGTTCCTTGGCAGCGATTGTGACTTTAAAGGCCGAAGCAAAAGCATTTCTCGCCAGATGTTAAGATGTCAACCATCTGGAGTTACTGGGCGGCTCCGACACTTAAAACTGACCAATTAGTCTGTATGTTATTTATGTTTCTATTGCTGCGTCAGGATTTTAAAACAGAATCGAATTAGGTATTGTTTCGATGGGGTATTCAACTTTTTACAAAATTGTCTTCAACATTAAGTTCTATTTTCCTTCGCAGTGCCTTTGATTATGGGCATCCTGGGTGTGATCGCCGCTGTTGCTACCGTGGTCGGAGTACTAGCGTGGAAGCACTTCACCGCTGTGCCACCCCTGCCGCTCTCCGACCCTGAGTACCAAAACATCGATGCCGAGGACTGTACGGGAGAAAATCCATTGTACAAATCTCCCATGTCTTCCTTCAAGAACCCGACGTACGGCAAATGGTAGTCTTGGTAAGTAAAAAAAAATATTTTCAATAAGCAAGTACATTTAGGTTAAGAAATTTTCTGCAATCCAATTTTTTTCGTGCTGTATGTATTTGCCTTTGCATTTCATTCAATTATTTTGAAAATGACTTAATCATACAATCAATATTCATAAGTCGGCAATCAATAATTTCTATCGATTAACGTTTATAAAAATAATAATTTCTAATTATCCTGAGAAAATATAACGTTACAAGATTACAAATAATAATCGAAAATTTACTGTTGAGAAATGCTTAGGCTCCAGGCATATTTTAGATCTAGATTTATATTCTAAAAAGATATCAAGGCTTCCTGAGAGTACTAATCATTCTAAAATATGGTGTCGGCAGTGCACCGATATCGGACTAATTTATTACTTATTATAAATCAATTATATGCAGAATGCGGCCTCGTTGCATTCCCTGTGAGATAACATTTTAATGTCAGTGCCTTACGTTATGCTGAACGATAATATAATATTTACTAACATTATAATCTATTTGTGCGTATATTATACGAATCGTTTTCCTAGAAAAACTGAGGTCGAAAATACAGCTTAATGAGTTATTATCAAGCGTTAAACCAGACGAAGCGTCCTATCGGTGCTGGGTCGGTTATAGATTGCCACTTTAATACATTTTGGTAGAGCTTCGTAAGCCATAATAGTTATTCGATTAGCCGTACAAGATGTATCATGGCATATTTCTTACACGTTATTTTATATAAACCGGTGAATTAAATAATAAATATATATCCAAGCATAAGTATCGTAAAAAAGTATATCCGAACATAGCTCTTACTAAATTCACAATAACAGTTTACGACGGTTTTTTGTAATCGCCAATGACTAACAAAGTGAAATCTTAGTGTTGGGTATTATGTGTGATTCATTCCTCATGCAGCTACGTTTAACCCATCGACATTATCTTTAAGGTCACTGAACACAGCCGGAAGCAAAAAGCTATAAACTATACTTACATGTATGAACATTCCATAAAAATATAAATAATTTTAACAAACACATTCCAACAGGAATAACCACATTCCAAATTCAAACTGAGTCTCTTCAACTCTAAATTTTTTCCTCACGAGATTTGACCATTTTACGAGGAGTTCACAAGAAAGAGGCTGCGTATGTCATTTGTGTGAGTCCGATGCACAATAAAGATCATCGTTCATTCAAACATTCGTCCTCTCTTTGCATTACCGTGAAAGATACACATAAAAATATTTTTCGACCTTCCTCTGAGTTCAGTGAACGCAAACAGTTAAAAGTTGACCTCTCAGTACGCCGCGTCGAGTGTCTGGACCCACTTAAATGCCAATAACTCTAAGTGTCTATCAAAGAATCCGTCTCCGATGCGAACACTATCCGTATTTGCTAACGGTTCATACAAATTTGGTAGTCAACGGAAAATTACTCACTGAACGGTTACAAAAGGCGTCAGTTAGTTCATTTTCTTCTTTAATTTATTTATAATTAAATCGCTGGTTAATTTATTACTATTTACAACCATTCCGTGTTCAAAATGGCAAAGATTCCGTTTAAGGAAAATGATAAGGCGGTTTTATACAAATGACCTTGCACAAGTATTTCCTTGGAATGTTTTTTCAAACCTTTTAAGGACTAAAACCTTATTAATTCTCAAGAGTCTAGACTCTAGGGAATCATCAGAACATACTACTTCTACTGAATAAATTACTTCAGTGAATATTTAATGTTACCCGAGTATTTCCTGATTTATAAACAAGTTGAATTAAATATTGACAGTAAAAGTTGAATAATAAGGAAGTGTTAAGTGGTTTTATCATTAGTGATAAATACATTTTGTAGGTAGATACTAAATCGGAAATATCATGTAGCTTTGCAACTCTCTGAAAAACATTGTTTGTATATATACGTAGTTATTGAAGTGATGGCAAACAGCATTTTTTTATCCTACAACAGTTTTCAATTAGTTATAAAATAAAAATATGATAATAATTGCAAATAAATAACCAATTGAAACCAAACTTGGCGCCTGCAAAGAAAGTATACCTATGCGATCACCTATTCAAACGACGCGACTTATCATTGTCAAAATTTCTCTGCTGACTCACCTCTTATTGTGAAAAGGACACAAATTCATTTTTTAAATAAAACCTAGATAAAGAATGTATCTTTTCTTATTAAGCTATATGTTTAAATATCAAAACGTGAGAATTTTGACCTACTTAGTCCTGAATTAATTAATGTGTAGATATTTACTTTCCTAACCTTTGCCTCTAACAGTCTAAGAATGTATATATTTCATCGTATTTCTTTATCAATCATAGGAACGAGACAAGAATTTTTAATAAAATACATATAGAGTCCAGAGTGCATGTAATATGTTAATTACGGTAATGACGCACCACACAAGCGCTTGTAAACAATGCTGTTGCATTTATAATCCCAAAAAGGCAATAAACGCAACGTGCGGGGACGTCAGCTCGACTCGGTTTCTATCTTAAAAATAATAACGTATTATCCAATTAAAATAGCAGCTGCGCGGCTAACTCGGCTTTAACTCAGTAACACACCTTGTGGTTCAACGAATATGTTTATTTACCTTGTTTGTGATACACTTTGCAATTAAGAAATACCTGCACGTATCTATAGCCAGCTGTAGCGAAATTTATATATAAAATATACTAAGTTTTCATCATGTAATAAAAGTGGGTTAAGTGGGTGGTTTTAACCAAATAGGACAAAGCAAATGGGCATCACAATACAGTGATAACCAAGTTACCTTATTTGAAGTCAATTTGGAATCATAATGATGGACATGTAACTAATAAACTCATTACAAATATGAGACCTGTTTGATGTAGATTAAGTAAATTGTGAATATGATTCAAGTGCACTTCATTACAAAAATACAGGAAAATCTCTAATAAAAGTCAAGTGCGTCATCTGTTATAGGAATTAACTAATTATTATTATAAGTAAAGGAATCGCGCGTCATCAATGCGAGTAACATCTGCTACCGATTCACGACAGGCAGCTGAATGCACTAATATATACTTCCGTTGGCAATATCGAGAGACGATACCGCAATAAGTTATAACATAATTTACCGCAACTCGTTCCCATGAACTCGTTTGAATACATAATGGTCTGATTTTTTTATCTAACCGCAGTTACGCCACAAAGTGAACTTGTAGTTAACAAAATCGCCGTATCGCCTGAATTTTTATTAAGTACTATAATTTCTGGCCAGCTTGTAGTACGTACTAGTTTAATTTGCATGAATAATAAATTATATGTATGTAGAAGTATAGGTATTATATACTTACATATATGCGACGAGTAATTAGTTTAATCCAAAATGTATGTACGTTTTGGAATTCAAATATGTATTTACAAAGTCATCCAAACTGGTTAGTCCATTAAACATCGTCCGAATTAAAACCAATTATCTTATAATGATCGTTAATAAGTATTCCATCCCCGAATACAGCAATGCGAATATAAATGAATCGTAATAAAGTGCGTCCCAATTCTACGTGCCCCGCGAATGGGATGTCGAGGTCGCAACGATTCGAACCCGCACGTGGACGGTCGCGTTACCTTATTAATATTTTGGAACATATGACATTGATGGGTAGGGACACGTCCTGTGATGAATTACTCTGCAGTATACTTTGGAATTAGATATTAAAATGAATGGGCTAATGTCAGAGAACTGAAAGATACATTCATCCTTATATCTTCCTAGTATAGCGTGTAAAATATAACATTGAAAAACATATTTTTTCATAATACTATCGACCCCCCCTCTCTCCGGCTTCGGTTTAGTAGTATAACGTATAAGCCTAATTGTTTTTCTGTCGTATGAAACATTAATGAATTATACATAAACCATCCTCTTGAATCACTCTGTTCATTGGTAGAAATAAGATAATCCGTTCGGTAGTCATTGAGTTTATAGCGTTCAGACAGGCAGACGCGGCGGCGGGACTTTATTTATAATAGTGCAATTTTTCATAAAATATTATATACTAGCTCAATGTTCAATGCGTATTATAAGTTGGTCACATCAAAATCCGCTCAGCCGATGCTGACCGCCCTAATAATCACAAACCTCTTAATTCGACACACAGTGAACTCTCACCTTGACACACTCAATTAGCGGTCTGTTAGAACTCTACGCTAAGCCAACAACACTATATCTTTTGGGTATAAGAGCGCACAATAGAGACGTTAATGGTAATAGAGGATGACCTGTATTCAAACTCTACATACTACCTACATACGTACCTATCTCTCGTTCATAGATTCAGAAAAAATATAATATTAGTTTTTGGTTGTATCTCTACGCGTGGGAGAGACTCTTCTCTACATGGCCGGCAACGCACTTCTATGCCACCTGGTATTGCAGATGCTCATGGGCGAGGATGATCACTGACAATCAGCCGCATACTCGTTTACCTCCTCTATCATAAAAAAAACATAAATGGGTCAAAATACAGGCGTGAAGTAATTAATGTCTACTCATATGGTAATCTTCTAATTGCTATAGGCCCAACAAATCGCTAATACCATACAGAATCCTTATTCCTACTCTTTAAGCGCAACACATACAATTTATCTTATTAAGGTATTGCTGGGCGATTGTGATTATTTGCCATGAAGACTATCCACCTGCCCGTTCCCTCACCAGCTGCTATAAAGATCATTTCTTATTACGTATGGTTTTATCCCTTCGCTGACGTGTAATTTTCAACACGCGCCCATTTTTAGCATTCAGTGGTGTAAGATCGTTGACTCCCATGTCCTCGCGACGTCGTGTCACGGCTTTTCTGTCGGCATTCCCGCTGCATTCCTAGTAAATCAACGTCCAACCACTTTACACATTTGGGTGGTTTTCTAAGTTCTTTAAGTGCAGATAATTACCCCACTTAAACATTTTTAAAGCAGTTTCAAGTTGACGTTCTGGTGAGGTACTTGACTTGTATCGACCCCTTGTATTGAATAAACTCTATAAACGTGTTCACAACTTCACGACGCTGGTGACTTTGTAACACTTGTTTGACCTTATCTCTGATCACTGAGAAACTCATGTCTAATGATTCGACAAGCATTAGCATTATATTTCAGTTTAAGCCCGAGTATTTTAAACATAGCAAACCAAGCCCATTTATATTGGGTTTGCTTTAAAATAATTCATTAGTCATTTGGATCTAAGATAATCTGACACATCGCGGCATAAAAATGCCATAGAAGAAACTTGTCGAGTAACTTTGGAATGAGCGACAGCCGGTAATACATGCAATAAATACTCGTTCCTAACTGTATTTTAAAATCGTGACGTTAGTTAATTCTTTGGCTGTCAATTTCTTTTATCGATCTCGACAGAGGCTAAGTGCAATTTCCTAAACAAAAAATGTAATAATATTTGTTATATTATCTAAAAAATCCGTAGCTAGCATCGTCAATTTAATAAAGTTGACCTTTTTTGTAATATTTTGTCTTTGAGTGTGCAATTAATAATATCTAAAGACACTAGATTATTGCAACCTTCTAAGTAAACGCCTAAGGGCCAGGAAAAATATACACGCACGCTTTTCCAATCACATCCGATAAGTTAATTACTTAGTTACAGTCAGAAATAATAAAGTAGTAGTAAAAGTAGGGGTAATAATATACAATTCATTATACAAAGTTTCATCTCTAGACAAACCTAGTTTAAGATCATTCTAATTTATTTTGAAATCGACCTCCTTACCTCCTATATCGATGGTGAATTAATGGAATATTTACGCAATAAAGTTGTGTTACAAGTCTGTATATACTTAGCATATATATCAATGGTATATAGAAGATACCGCGACATTCCAATATGGAATATATAACTACAATAATGTAGTGAAACAATGAGCCAAGTCACTTGGTTTATCAAACAAACGTGTATTTAGGGTAATCGACGTCAGCCCGAAGCGCAACCGTCAGTGCTATCAATATTACGCAGAAGTACAACCGCAATGATTTATTTCAACGTTATCCGCTAATAACGCGTAAGAACATGTTTACACAAGCAGTTGCAAGAGCAGGAAACACGGATTAATTTAAACCTAGTATTGAATCGAAAGGTTTCTTAGCAAACTAACGTCTAAGCTAGCTTTTACGTGAATGTGCTGTACTAGTGAACTGATAATAATGTGCAATCAATGGTTATACGAATCGAATGAAAATTATCATAAATTTAACTATTTAAGCACGTGCATTTGTGAGAAATCGCGTAGTACTAATAGTACCGTTTCCTGTAATTTACATTTGGTTAACCCACGCTGTAATTTTGTACATTTATAGGACATATTAGATTATTAAACCAGCCTCGAATTCACACTATATCGTTTTATTCCTTTGCATTCCTTACATTAAGGATAAGCAAATAATATGAACCGTATAAACATCTCTAATAATAAGTATGATCTATCGTATACATAGAATATATTATATAGGTATTTCTGATGACACATTTTGCAATAATGATTTTCAATGATCTCATACTATGTAGATATTTTTGTACTATGTATGAACTTACCTAAACAGATAAATAATGCCGGATAGTACTTTTGTTTCCGGAGATTACAATATAAAAATACGAATCACTATTGATTAATATAATTAATCAATTTAATATAATAACAACCTTCTTAATAATTTGTCATTCTTAAGTAATCATTTAAAAACACCGGTAACCTCATAAAAGATATATTAAATTAGAACTTTAAAACATCTTTAAACCTTGAAAATATTACTAGCAAATATGTTAGGTATTTAATAATGCAAATCGGTAGGTGTACATATTTACCTATTCAATAAGTTTGAGTCATCAATCGCACTGTGGCACCGATGTTATGTTGTTTGAAAGCAACTTGTTCTACGTGACCAACAAATCAGATTCAAGTCATGCACACTTCGATGTAGGTTTTTATTACTGCTAGTAATCCTGTTTATTAGATTACGTTTTATTGCTGTGGACTGCTCTATATTTTACGCATTTCCCATAAGATATGTGACAAACGGAATAACGTGCTACGTATGTATATTTGTACGCACATTTTTGCTTCCAAAACGGTTTGCAATAAACTTGGTTTTACTTTTCTATGGATATGCGTGATGTTAGTTAAATTGATGAAATATTAAACCTTATCGGAGATTTTACTGCTGTATCTAGTTATTGGGCAACGTCATGTTTTGATGCCATGTGAAAATAAACAAACATTTCGAAACGAATAGCTTTGAACTCGTTGGTAATAAGATCAGCGAACCCTTCGAATATCAAGAGTAGCATTTCTGTCATTAGCAATGCTAATTAGTAACGAGCTCATCTGCCCTTGTTGGCTTCAATTGGCTGATTTATTGGAAACGAGTTTATTGACATTCGACCTAAAAATCATACTAATAAATTAACGGTACTGTTTGTATGAAGCTGTTTACTGAGTCGCCATTACGTTCCGTTACTTTCAAATCAAAGGTGTGTTAACGTAATCAAGAATCTGTAGATTGAAATAAGTAACATGTACGATCACGTGGAGTAAACATTGTGTGAAGGTATATAGTTGCTTCACTAGTTACTGTGATTACGTTATTACAGTGAACAACTTGATAAGGTTCACGTAAATTGACGTGAGATAATTATTATGTAACTTTCAAAGTTCTAGATTCCAATATTCACGAAATTAATTAATAAAAAGATGAGACTAATGAATGTAGAGCTATCCTAAAATGTGTATACTAATATTATGGGACAATAATTTTAGGCATCATCTAAAAATAACGCCAATGGTACAAACGATTACATTATAACACAACACTAACATTGATACAGCTCCAATTCAAAGTTATCTCCATTCTCACATCTCAGTTGGAGTGCGCTGCGCATATAACTTAACTTTCCGAATGCATACAAGACCAATATAGCTCGAGCGTCTGACGAAATCAAGGCGCATCCCCGTTTTAGGCTGGCTAAGTATGAATGCCGGTCATTTTACGCGTGCACTGGCCACTTGATACCACCGCACCGATAAAAGGTCAAGCCTCGGAGCGCAGGATGTCTCGTCTAATAAAGGACATGTTTGTCCCGCTGTTTTCTATCGCACAGGCGATTCCATTACGTACAATGTAATAATTATGAAAGAGGCATACAACGCTCTTATGATTCACAGTTTTTATTCCATTTCCTTGTAGTATATTGTAATAAACAATGCCTCATTGATGAAACTTGAAAAAACCCAATAAATTAAGTTAATATATCTACCAATTATCTAACATGCGATAATCCGGAAGCACTTTATTTTTCATTTAAGTAAGTAGATACTTATTAAATACTCATAAAAGATCGTGTTAGTTTATAGGCAGGAACACTTTTAATTATAAAACGAAATCAAGTATATGCCCACTTACTAAGCGCAAAAAGTCTATGCTATTAAATGGAGCATTTGGTGGTATTTCCTGTTTTCAAAGTTCTTAGAAGTAACGCGCTACAAGAAGTTCTCGACTAATTATTCCTCGCATTACAGCTCTATCAGTCCTCAATTCCCAATAACACTAATGTGTTCATCATAACGCTAAAGGCAAATACAAACAGCACTCGGCGGTTGATATTCGGTGCCGTTCGAAACTAAACAAGATTGAGTCACATTCTGCGTCACGTAACCTCTGAGTCATGAAGGCACGCGCTCTTCTCACATACATTAAAATGTTTTTTCCCCATAGGTGTTCACCTGCTGGCTGAATCATCCGATGTCCTGATCGAAAGGGTCAGCCGGACCGCTTCTGACCTGAAACCGACACATTTTTTCACAAAAATGCATCGGAACTTTTCGTCCTGGATGCGGACCTGCGTTCGTTACCAATTCCAACACTGCCTGTGATCAACACTGGTGCGATGAAGAAATTACTTTCGTCCGGTGTTCGCGTCGCAAAATGAATGTAGTTTACATTCTATAAAGTAGTTTATAGTTATTAATAACGGATTATATAATGCCTCTGTGATATTTATGTTGATTTACTTAGAGATGGTGTGATGAGTCATCGGATAACGAGTTTTCTTTGATTCATTATCTAATAGTAAACACACCCGTACTCCGCATTGTGTGCCGTTGACGCAATAGCTGTAATAATAATGATAAGAATAATTGTAGTAAGCTTAGTAGTTGTATTTAAGATGAAACTCGTCTCACAATGAACCAGAAAAATCATACCATAATATTAAAATTTATACCAGTAATTTGACAATAATTTGTGCAATGAATTAAAAATCGTCTGATTAACAATGACAATAATAATAAGACTACTGGTGCCTTTAAACAAGCCTTACATTATAATAAACAGAGGAAATGCCACATAAGTAGGTCGTTGAGAAGGTGTATACACTTTAGCAAATTTGAAACTTAGCGTAGGCGTACCACATAATATTAGTGGGCAGATCCATTGTGAACTCGTTTTGATGACTAACGCCTTACTCGAACTGGCACAAAATGGCATCAAACGTGTCTTTGGATCATTTCTATTATTGTCAGTAAACGCAATACAATAACAGCTCGTATTGAAACTATGTAATTCAAAGGGAAAAAATGTAAACAAGTATCAAGTGCCTACTTTTACGTGATCTCTATAAATATGAATTCCACAGATCCCAACAAAGGATGTATTTAAAAAGTGGCTATTTGATTACATTTTGTCCTTTCTTAAAATACAGTTATATAGATTATGATTTTGTTCTAAATATGATTTACGGCATAATCTGATGTGTGTATGTTGCGGAGTTGAGAAGATATAATGTACAGCGATTGAAGTATGGGGCATCACAGAATATATTATTCCTATGTTCTATTTGGATCCTATAACCGAATCGTTGCACATTATATTTTCTAAACTAAACTTAATTGATCCTATTGATACCTTGAGTTTCAAGAGGAAACATGTACATTTCTTTGTAACAATAGCAATGTACAATTTAATGTATGTAATAATTAGTGCGTATTTTGAATAATGGAGTTCCTACAGAAAAAAAACAATTGCAAATCAATTTTTATATTTTGGCATAATTAGACCAAAGTATTTTATTGAAATCAGTATTTTAAATATGTAGATCTGATAAACGAAAAATAAATGAGTAAATCTGATTTTTAAAATTGAATATTTTGTTAGTTTTAACTATGATTGTAATAAGTTTCATTAGTATGTAATGTAGTGAATGCTTCTTGAAATTATTCGCGTTAAAAGGACCAATTTCTTTAAGTGGGCTATTAATTTACCGTTTTTTTACATTATCTATACATAATTTAGTTTTTAACTCATTTACCACTTGGCGTCTCCAATTCCTCGATGTCACCTGCAAATAAATGAACAAATATTTTTTATATATTTCAAATACAGCAAAGAATATTATGATTATAAACTCTTCAAAACCGTATTGTCAACTGCCCACAAACTACAAGAAGCATATTTCTCATTTAGCTGAGCGCTTAAGTACTTCTTTTAGATATTTTTTGTAAATATTGTTTAATTTGAATATCCAAGATATTTAATTCACGTAAGAAGCTAAGTAGATTTTATTGATTTGTAAATAAAGACATTAAATTATTTTTAAGTTATGTTTAAATTGTTCACGTCACATTTGTTTAATTTATATAATATAATGTATAGCTTATTCTAAACTTGATAAATAAAAAAAAATCTCCCCTACAATTTAAAGTATAATTATTTCTTATTAAATTATTAAAATTCAACATCGAATCACATTCAAATACCCACAGTAACAAAATAAAACTAAAACGCGTCGCTTTTTGCATTTTAACAATGAGTTCAGCTATGAACTAAAGTTCTATTATAGTTTAGTAATAAACTTGCTACTGAATTAGCTAAAGCTTTCAAATTTTACATTTCAAATATGTATTTATACTAAAAGGCTCTTATAACCTAATAATATAAGTAGCATTTTATATTTTTGTAAATTTGTAATATGTATAAACTAGTCAATAATAAATGTTTTTAAACGTAACGTGTTTATTACTTTATAATTTATTTTGTACATGTATCCCATTGCACTACTGGGCTCAGGCCCCTACTGCTGAAAGAATTCACTACGCCAGCTTATTGTGGGTTGGTAGACTTCACATATCTTCAAACACTCAAGGTAGAATTCTTAGTTTCCTCACATTTTTTTCACAGCGAACATTAATTGATAAACAATTCATACTAAACTACGAAGTCAGAGTTGCCGCATTGGGTTTTGAACCTATCAACTTACGTGTCGGCAGACTAGTCCATTCCCGACTAGACTATCGTGCACTTCAAAAGATAAGTTTTCCTATTCTGGTTACTGGCAAATCCAACAGGCCAAAAACATACTAAAATATCTCTTAGTCTCAACAGTAGAATAGGTTCCGTACCATTACCAATGTTAAGTGCCTACAGCGTCATTCAACTTTTGATCGAATATCGCAAAATATGTCGTAACACGAAATACGGAAAGACCAGAATTCAATTGACCCTGATTTCAAGAACAATCCCGTTCGCACTGTTTCCATCCATCTTAAAAATAGCCCAATCGAATGAAGATTTTGTGACATGCTTACTAATGATTTACGTGATTGGGTTTTCTTAGCAGCGGATCGTAGATTAAAATCAAGTTCGTTAATGAAAACGGCCGTATATAATTCATAAAACCCATCATTCATCAGGCAACAATAAAATAAAACAAACACTTCCAAAATTAAATAACTTCTTTTATTCAGAGTCAAATTTGTTTCCTACATAATGTGTTAGAAATGACAGACGCCGTAACATTAATTGACCATTACACTAATGGTAGGCGCCGTTAGCCGTAACTTGGTGCAGAATGGAGGGCCGGTGAGTTTATTATACCGTGCCGTTCCGAGCGACGCTTCGAGGAACCGCACATGCGCAGAGCGCGCCGACTGTCCCGTACAAGTTACATGACGAGCTCGCTATTTATATCCTCGGCGGCGCCGCTCGGAACCACACCACTACACAGAGAAATACTACCGGTTTCAATACAGACTTTTATATTAATAATAATATAGACTTTAATTTTATATTAACTATGCAATTATGATCACAAATACCCATGAACCAAACGACGCGATCCCGTGAACTCTCCGCGTTTCCACGAATATAACAACAACTAGTCTCCACTACTGAGCGCACGGCCACGTGCAGAGCCGGCGCGGGAGTCGAACCCCGGCCCTCCGCGCCGCCTCTCCACGCGACCCGCTCGCAACGATCTCAAACGCGTCTCATCTACAATCCAATGCACAAACACCTAATTTTAATCAATAATCAACAATTATCGCCCACCTCTACACTACACGCTTTATTTATCAATACGATCAAGTGGAAAAATAATTTTTGATCTCCGTACGAAATCAAAGAAACATCTCCCATGTTGTTATTACATGGCAAACAAAAATACAAGGCAATCGCATCGGCGCGGGAGCGACCCGTCGCGTCCCGGCGCGAGCCCGAGGCGACGCCGTGGCGGTCCCGTGACAGGCCCGGGCCGGCGCCGGCGCGTGTCCGTGGCCGCTCCCCGCCGCCGCGGCTCGTTGGAAACACGATAACTACTCTCCATATGCTTATAAGAACACTTCATAAAACAGCTTTCTTTATATTATACTACACAATTTACACGTTTACATTAGGTTTACATTTTTACACAGCAATAATAATTGTTTTGTAGTCTTCATAAAATACTCTATATACTTCCCGATTGCTAAATATTGTCGCATATTAAGCATGTTTTTTTTATATATATTTGTGACACCGTATGGTCGTTGGTGTCGTTAACTTTTTATCCAAAAAATACTTTAAAAGGTCATCCTCCCCTTACTCTCCGACTATGTAACAAAAGTGTTGATTCAGTATTCGCACATTTTAGAAGTGAATATTAGTCACTAATATAATTCAAACCCGGTAAGTAGCCGAATACACAACTAACACTAAGCATCAAAACTAAACTACGGAAATTTATAACAATTTTCATAAACAGATGCGGTCCGCAGGTGTTACAACTTCACAACATAATTACAACTCAAATTATTTCAAACAAATAATTCTATAAATGCTGACAATATTGTCTTTTGTCTGGAATGACACTTATCGCTTTCTAAACAGAGTTTCAAACATCAATCTCTAAAGCATAAATACGTTAGAATTTCGACGACTGATCACAATACAAATCAGACTTTTCTATACAAACCACGCGTTAGCAAAAGTAAATTTTAGAAAAAACATTATGGCAAAATATTGGCGAAGTGTAGCGAATTAGCTCTCCACGAATATTTATAAATTAAAAAAGAAACAATACCAATGTAAAACAAACACAAGCATTCAACAAACAGCCGCGAGATAAAATTATGCTAAACGACTCACAGTGGAACTATATGTAGACGCATCGAAGCGACACTACACGCGGACACGACGCTCGCATCGATATCGACATCGACAAGTATATCGATACTACTCTAGGGACATCACTGTCCCACCGCGGACACCAGCCACTGACGTGTCGCGTGTCGCAGCGCGTCTATCGCGTGACGGCAACTAAAATGATATTTACATAAATAATGCACATAATATAAAATATTATAAGACATAACCATCTTAAGTATTCATTACGTTATATTTTCTTTTTATTTATTACACTATGGCATTGCAACTTTGTGACTCGGTTGCGGCAACACATGTCAACCCTAACAACTCAACGTACTGTTACAGCAGAGGCGCAGGTCGTCCTATTGTCACAATTGATCTCCAATCTGTTAAACATTATTTCAACAAGCGGATAAGAATACAATTTTGGTCGATGCAAAATGCAATAAAATCTTTATACGAAATCAGTGAAAGTTCGCAAACGATATGAAAACTTTGTCTAACTACTCGAATACGCACGATTAACATTTATTTTGCATATAATACATTACGACATTCCTAACCGTTACAAGATACTTGAAGGCAGTTTGAAGATGGTCACCACGAACAACCATGGACCCGAGTCAGTCATCGATAATTTAGAATGTGAGAGTCCGGCACGTAAGCGTCTAAGAGCTAAGAGCTAATAAGGTAGCACGGCGCGAGCTCGCAGGAGGGCACGCAGGAGGGCATGCAGGAGCAGCACTCCACCCCGCCACTGCGCGCCGGACAGGCGGGTTGTGGTGCAGGAGCCGCAGGAAGGAGCGACGGCCGCCAGCTGACGCAACCTCGTGTATTATAGATCCCTAGTACAAAACAAACATAAATTTATTAAAGCTTATTTACACACTTAACGTCTTCTTGTATGGAGTTTACAGCCCCACAGCAGTATAAAAAGCCATCAATTAGTCACTTCAAAATATAGGGCTAATATTAAGAATATAATATTTATGGATATATTATTTTATATATTCGTGGTGTGGTATATAGCTTAGAATATCACCACAAAACTTGAATGAATCTTATAGTAGGCAACAATACAAGTAATTGTACCAGTACCTAATACCTCATAAAAAATAATCTAATAACATAGTGTGGTTTTAAAAGGCCTGAACAGTGAACATCTGGCTTTAAATTACGCATTTTCCGCATTAGTTAATGTGAAATATACTAACATAGTTTAGTATTATTAATAAGGAAAACCATTGTTTATAACAGTAACTGCATTTTTTTGCTAGAAACCCGGTTAACTAGCAAGTGACTCATGTGACCGTGAACATTACTGCATAATATAAACACCAACATTGTTGGACGAATATTGGGCGATTTGGTCACCCTTAGGAAAACTATTCTGAAATGGGGAAGCGGTATTCGAATTTTCATGCGTCTAGGGGTAAAGTATGGTCGACGAATCCCGATATATTTAACGTTTATCCAATATTTTTGGATGGTCCGTTGCATGTTATTAATTATACCTGTATGTATACCTTTACTATAATATTAAAGGTTTATAGATTAAATAATAAAAGTTGTCATGTTGTACAAGGCTGTTACCAAGCCGACCAAAAAAATACTTTGGTGTATATCTTTATGCAGAGTTTGGATTAGCCAAAAAACTTGGAACACTTTTACCGTATAAAAAATTACAGCGAGCTGACTTCTGCAATTTTTTTAGCTTGCAGGATTTGTGAGCGATTGGCACGTGTATAGAATTGTTGAAATTTTGCCAGCGGTATTTACGCATTTGGAAGTTGTGCAATATATTGTAGCGAAAATATGCTAGTTTAAACTAAGCTTGATGTAGAGCGGTTGTAAAGTATGTGATGTGACCGTACCTACCTCATCCAGTGGTGGCCCGCGTGTGGCGCGGCGGAGGCAGGGGGAGGCGCGGCGGGCGGCGCGGGCGGCGGGGGCAGCGCGCCCGCGTGCGACGGCGTCGCCACCCTCTGCACCACCTGCACGTGCGCCGCGCATGATATCAATATGCGTATAGACTTTATAGCGTGAACATATATTTTGTACTTATTATTTATTTTTTTTGTCTATCTCATATAAGAACGATATGTTTATGTGGATTGGCTGGATTATATATAACAAAGATCAGTGGTTAATTTAAACTATTATCGATCTTAATCAGTCGACTAGAACAATTAACTTCACTCGTCCTCCATTTCATCCGTATAAGCAACTGAAAATCTATTCGTAATTATGCGAGGCGAGTGGCGAGCAGTGAGTGGACGGGTGGGTTACCTGTTGCACGAAGGCGCGCGTGAGGTGCGGCGCGGCGCGCTCGGCGTGCTCGAAGGCGCGGCGCAGCTCCTCCACCGCGCCCGCGCTGCCCGGGTGCTTGCGCGACACCTGCACGCACACGCACACACTTCATACACTACTACTGCTATACCACTTAAAAGTGTTTGCCGACAAAATATCGACACCATCTGATTCAATTTCTTTTGAGAAATAAAATACCAAACACATTACTGATTGTTGTAAAATAAGTAGATATTTGTTTTATGTTAATATAGTACAATACTAGTTTACAGTTTATAAAGATATAAAAATTCTTGAAAAAACCAAAAACATTACGGGTGTCAAATGAGTAGATATTTATTTTATGTGCAGTTTTTTTACAATATGTTACTAGTTTATGATACAGTTATTTGTGTAATATTTATAGCTTTTGTACTAGCCAATAGTGTATACTGACCTCGTTCAATAGGGGATATATCAATTGTTGCAAGTAAGGATGCCTCCTCACTTTGTTCTCCTCGCTGTTTGATCCTCTATGGTCCAGAGGGGAAGACTGAAAAGATTCTCGTTTTAAAATTAATTAAAAATAACATAAAATAATATTGATATAAAATTATCACCTCGTGGTCTATAAATGACAATATTTATAATTTCCAGACCGGGTGGTACCAAGTTCAATTCCGAGCTTAGGCAATAATATGCGTTTAGAAATATGTTCCGCAACATGCTTAAAAATACGTGTTACATTAAAATGGAATAATAGACCTGAGTTGTAGAGTAAAGGCATAAGAAATATGTGCGCAATATCGTTCGATTCGTGCATACATTCGCCAAACAGAGCTGCGACACAAATTTTATAAAAATAGACAATAACTCACGGCTTTATTATAGACTACGCTGTCGCGGTTGGAAGGTTGGTGTTCTTGTCTCTCCTTCCTGTCCTCCCTGTCGCCGCGGTCCCTGTCCCTCTCCTTAGAGTTGCGCTGCTCGATAGACACTTGCGCGTTGGACGATTGCCGCGACTGAAATTCAACAACAATTATTATAATCGATGTTTGCCAATACGTTCATTGAAGTAAAAATGCAACCCATTGTGTCAGACTGCTTTTCAAGAGCGTGCCAAGGAGGGGCAGGGAGGGCAGCTGCCCACCCCCCTACAGGTTCTAAAACTCGAATGAATTCACCAATTCCATTCCTAATATTCCGTACGCTCAATTACGCTCTGCTCTATGTTATGTGTTAAAGCAGGGGAGGGGAAGAGGGGAAGAAACATGTTCTCTTGACTTTACCTATAGTCCATTGAAATGTTAAATTTTTTAGGCCTTACCTTGCGTTTTTTAGAGGACGCAATTTTATTTTTTTGAAGTGTAGGGGGGGTCAGTCTAAAGCTAAAACCAAGTTTGTGGGGTCGCCACCCTTGTCCCACGGCCGCCATCTTGAAAATAGGGGTTGAAATGGTTTTTACGATGTATCTCTTAAACTATTTATCTGACTAAAAAAATGTATGAACATTTTTTGTTGCAAATTAAATTCTCTACAACTTTGGTCTAGTAACTTTTGTCGTAGAACTATAAATAAAAAGTTATAAGCGAAAATGTTAAGAAATTCAATGTTAAGCAATGTCCATTGCAACGTCATCAGAACGTGTTTTTATAAGGTTCATAATACTTTTTTGTACTATCATTAATACCCAAATACCCAAGGGACCATTAGGGAACAAAAGAACATCTGCCTGCTATTATTATTATTATTTCTAACCTCTTATTGTAAGAATAGCTGATAATATTGTGTTGAAGTTGTCGTTCAACTTATATCTTTTAGTTGTGCTACATATTTCTGTACGTGCGGATGTATTTTATTCTGTTTTTAATTGTGAAGACGATTTCGAATGATTTTAGACACGATTTTAACTTGAGTGAAAACTACTTTTTTTTATTAGCATTTTGACTTTTAAAAGTCTTTAAAGCACAGCACAACTAAAAGATATAAGTTGAACGACAACTTCAACACAATATTATCAGCTATTCTTACAATAAGTGAGGTTAGAAATAATAATAATAATAGCAGGCAGATGTTCTTTTGTTTCCTAATGGTCCCTTGGGTATTTGGGTATTAATGAGAGTACAAAAAAAATATTATGAACCTTATAAACACACGTTCTGATGACGTTGCAATGGAAATTGCTTAACATTGAATTTCTTAACATTTTCGCTTATAACTTTTTTATTTATAGTTCTACGACAAAAGTTACTAGACCAAAGTTGTAGAGAATTTAATTTGCAACAAAAATGTTTATAATTTTTTGCCAGATAAATAGTTTAAGAGATACATCGTAAAACCATTTCAACCCCTATTTTCAAGATGGCGGCCGTGGGACAAGGGTGGCGACCCCACAAACTTGGTTTTAGCTTTAGACTGACCCCCCCTAAACTTCAAAAAAATAAAATTGCGTCCTCTAAAAAACGCAACCCCAAATGTAACTTTTCAATGGACTACTACAATTCATACTTTTCTAACTCTCTATATCAACTTGCCTTCCCCCCTGGGCCATCGACTGACGACGTTATTACTCCTTCTCCGACTTATTTATTAAAATTTCGTGTAATACACATAACATGGCATCTTGTCACATCCTTAGCCTTTTCAACGACAGGAAACGGTGTTATCACACCCACATTTACAATTAATACCATTATATCAAATAGGGATTATAAATTATTGCATAAAATATTACTCGCACCGATAACATTATCCCCTTGTTCTTATCGCGTTAGGTGTGGTCGGTGGAATACTTAACTAACTAAAAAGGAAATAAGAATATTGTTACTCGTAAAAAATATGTGAAACATAAATGTGTTATCTGAACCAGGGTAGGGTGTTAACATTGCGAGCTATATAGAGATAATGTTGAATGGTTTATTAATAAATATATTTCAGAAGTGCCACGCACAAATGTGAAAAGTAAAATATCTAATTTACATTATAAGTGTGCCTCAAACATGTAATTGATATGTAAATATAATCCTTGAATATATAGCTACACGACACGTATTAGGACACAAAGTTCGTGATACACGATCGTCTTCAATTTACACGTGTGTGAATATATTATTTTGATTGGCATGTTCGTGATTCCCAATCATCGTTAATCATTGACAGGTGGCAGGATAGTGTATCCGCCCCGATAGCGACCACAGTACACAATGTGTCAAGCCCGCCTAAAGGGCTCGCGAAGTGTTTTGAGATCAGCTTGTTTATATCCGGTCTCAAACCGGTAATTATGTTGACTGGCGAGGAATATTTATCTCTAGTAGTGCGATATTCTATCCACTTGACTTGCCATCAGGTGCAGTGGGGCTTATTTGCCGTGCTAACACAAAATAATCTAATTTAAGCACTAACCTGATTAATATTATTTAAATGTCTACTAAGAATACCTAATGCATGTCGGATTCACATCTAGTAGATGTCAAAATATTATTGTATTGTTTCATACCTTTTACTTATAGCATGTAATATGTTTGAACATCAGTTTTGTAACTTAAATAAAAAAAAAATATGAAGTAAGTACTCACAGGCGGTTTGTCGTTGGCGTTGTTGTTGTTTGGCAGGTCGGCGGGCAGGTCGTCTGCGCGCGCGCTGAGGGCGCCGTTCTGTTTGTGCGCGGGCGCCGCGTGCGTGGCGTGCGGCGCGTGCGGCGCGTGCGGCGCGTGCGCGGCGGGGTGCGCGTGCGGCGCCACTGCCGGGGACGACGACGGCGGCGACGACGAGATCACCGCTGCAATACCACACCACATAAAATATTAATTATAATTAGGCTTACCATAATTACGAAGAGCCAAACCGGGACGCAGAAGAGAAAGAGGCTCATTTTCATTTTGCTGCAGTCGGTATCACTCGTCCTCGCTCGCTTTTGTTTCGTCTTTGGCGCGGATGGCACGGGCGGCGCGGCGGGGGAACGATTGGTTGGGGTGTACGTGCTGTTCAAGTTTGACCGGGGCGCCGGGACAGGGATCTCAAACCGGGACTATCCCGGTCAAACCGGGACGTATGGTAAGCCTAATTATAATGTTGTTCGTGTCCATAGAAAAAAAAATCTTACGACATAGTCGTCATCCACAGAAAAATACATTCTGTAGTCATTATTCCGAACTCCGGAGTACACCAAGTATAACAGGCAGATCTGATTATGACGAGCGGTGATATATACACATTTCTTGTTAGTCGATATAATATTTGTACTACACTATACAATATCAATGAGCACTTTATTGTAAACATAAATATCAAACACTGAGGCCAATACTCCTAAGTTACGTGATTTGAGCATAATTGAGTACTGGCAAAGTGGGTAGATGAAGGGCTGTATAATGTGGTAAGTAGTTCACCGAGGTCGTCGTGTGCGCGGCGCTTGTTGTCGTCTGCGTGGTGCTGGTGCAGCGCGCGCGCGCCGCCGCCGCGCACCGTCATGATCCACGGCTCGTCCGCCTCCAGCTCGCCGCGGCTGCTCTCCTCCCTGCAACGTGACCACAACGTGGATAAACTACAGCCGCCCTATACTTACTTTAACAAGAGTATGAACAAACTCTGTCAAGGTAGCAGTAGTAACTTAGCAGAATTAAACCAAATATGAACAAGCTCTTGCACAGCGTGATACTGTGCCGAGACATGCCTGAGACATATGCTAACCCTGAGGTTAGCGTATGTACCCTGAGGGTAGATACGAGAAATTTATGAATCAAAACTTAATTAAAATAAATTAATTTACAACTTGAAAGTGCATAACCATGTTGCTTACAATCGTTCAACATAATATTTATAATTTAATTCCAAAACATAATGCATTATTTGTACGTAACATTCTGGCCTATATGATGTATGTTCAAACGCGGATCGGAACCATCTAGTTCAAACAGCATTAGTTCGAATGTGTCTGAACGAGAGCGGGGAATTGGTTCCGCGTCGGACGCGAGGACGCGGTGTGCGCGCGAGTGAGATTAATAGCGAACGAGGGGCAACGGCGACCTCACTAGGGCTACGAGCGACATGTGATACATCTACTGTAATAATAGGAAGAGGTAAAATTTGTATAATACAGGAGCCAAGAGGTAATCTCCGGTACTACTGAATCGATACAGAACATTCTTTAATTTTTATATCTATTTAAAAATAAATTATTACCCTAACGCTGAGATAATATAACTATGACATTTTCATAAATATTTTTTAAAATTAACGCGAAGTTGTTCGGATTCTATACCTAAATATGAAAGTACCACATAAAAGAGTTTCGATATGATTTAACCAAGGACAACTTTTATCTATATATATATCACTCCCAAAATAGAGACATCAAAATAATATTCGATTCAATAAATATGTGTATTGTTTGTATTATTAGTTATTACCATCTCAGATACCCGCCAGCCGTGATAACAATAACATACAATCTTGTAACAAACACGTCAAAACACTTACGAATCCGAATTTTCCGACTCGGTTTCGCTCTCTTCACTCCGTTGCGCCTTCCATTTCTTATACCTATCTATAAGGTCCATTAGATAAGAGTTCTTTTTCGCTTTTCTAATAAACTGGAACTTAAGCAATTCCTTTGCCGTCGGCCTCTGTAATGAGATTAAAATTACATCAATATCAGTACGACAAGTATGATGTTCGAAACAAAAGAAACCTTGTGATGCTATTAAACTGGAAGATTGATTTTCTTGAAACATTAGCTGGAATTTTTCAAAACAATTAACACAAAATCGAGGCTACAAAATACAAATATTATTCTAATATTTGAAAACTACATCAACTCACGCTACAAAATCTCAGAACACATAAAAAACGAAAATTATTTACACTACTTTCATACAAAAATAAAACATACATTCTCAGGGTCCTTGTTCAGACACGCCTCGACGAACTCTTTGAACGGCTTCGAATAACTGCCGGTCAGTTGCGGGGGGTTGTTCTTGGGTATGAGGAAGAGCACCCTCATCGGATGCAGCTCCGAGTTGGGTGGCTCGCCCTTCGCCAGCTCGATCGCCGTGATGCCCAACGACCAAATATCCGCTTTACTATCATAACACGACTGCTTGATAACCTCTGGAGCCATCCAGAAGGGCGTGCCCACAAATGTGTTGCGCTTACTCGTCGTGTTGGTGAGCTGGCCCGCGACACCTGCAAGTTTCAACAATACGTGTTATGAATATCAAGGATCAAGACAATGGTGTTGTAAAGAGGACATGTGTGCGTAGACTTGGTTATAACAGCGTTATCACCTAATATATTTGCAGATAGTGTTTGAAATAAATATTAGTTGTATATTTAATACATTGTTGCATATTGTTTGATATAAAATATTGTTCATTAAATATTTATGAATAAAACTATTGCTATATAAATTATCCTACAGTAGCGTATAGAGTTATTACCTTTAAGTAAAACAAATTTCATTGGCACCGATTACAATTCACGATTACGTTTAATAAGCATACCGTACCACATGTTTTACGCGTGTTACAATTTCAGATCATTAATTATATGTTTAAAGATAACAATAGTACGCCGAATATAATTAGAGTTATCGATCTTTGCCCAAACACTAATTAACAGGAAAATCCTACAAAAAAGCCACTTTAGGTTTACAACGTTTGCGGGTAACATAAACATGAGTCGCTCTTGGTTTTTTTATGAGTCATCGTGTCCGTCGTTTCACCCCGAAGCATTAAACTTTAGTGTAGCCCGAATCCCGAATCACGTTATGCTTCCATACTTTTATTGTCGGGGTAATGTTTTTAAATCGAACAAATCGTTTTCGCGGCCCGGCTATTCAAATTAATGCGAGCAGCTCGCGGTTAATATTATTGCGCTTAAAATATTTGCCAACGCTACAATAAGAATATAAGTTCAATTTGTAAGACAGTCGCAAGTCAAGGGGTTAATTCACCGAGGGCGACAGGATGCGGCAGTCAAAAAAAAAAGAGTTATGTAATTAACGAATATGCGATCCAGAAGCGAGAGTTAAACCGAATGAGGACGCTTTTGAAGCGTCTTAACGCAATAAAAACCGAATACGAAGTAACATTCGACGTTAAGTGACAAAACATTTGCATAGACACCACTTTGTTTGGAGAACGCTTGTAAAATTTTACAGTACTCTTCTAAATGCAAAAGGGCGTTGCGCGTTTACTTTAGCGGCTCACAAAGCCGCTTCGCAAACGATTCAAACATTGGCCGAACGCCAGCGCTACTACATCCCGTAATGCGCTTCTAAGTTATGGTGAAACATCTTTTATCAGCGAAAATGTGGCCGATATCGTGATGTTGCGAAAGATTAAAAATTATAACTAGTGTGGCCAACTAATGACTTAGACTTTTTTTTATAAAATTACCATAATATTTTTTTTCATAAATGACCCTATATGCATATCAAAATAATATATTAAATAGTATGTGTGTTACGGAGCGTGTTGATCGGCATAATTTTTCATGACTGTCACTGAATCTATTAAATAACGTCTCTCGTCGGTTACCAATCGACATAAAGTTTGAGAAAACACTGTTCTTGCATCAGGGCAGAGTAATAATTTTGTCGTGAGATAAAAGATAAATGATACCCAATATAATGAACAGAGCTATAATAAAATCTACCAGCTAATAGAAAAAAACAACTGTTATGAAAAGGCGAACTTTTCCTGACTGGGTACTTTTTCTTCTTACATAAAGTTGAGTAAAACACATTCCTAAGTCCATAAGGGTACATAAAGAAAACTAAATTTCTAATCAAAACTTTATCGGCACTCCTCGGGTCTTACTACATAAATCTCTCGTAAAAAATGTGTTCTTGGCTCCATTTTTTTACATTTCTAGTACTAGGGGACTACATTTATTATTTGCCGCAGTTATTTATAAGAAGTTATTTTGATGTGACGTAGTTGTAGTGCGTACATAGTACAACTGCCGTGTTGACATCCCAGGTTCAATCCCCGAATTGGATACAATGAGATAGAATTTTACTGCTCAGAATCAGCTTAAAATTTGGAATTGTGTCGTGTAAATATATGAAGCAATAGACTCGCCCGCTCATAACTACATTGGACATGACGAATCTGGTGAAATATGAATATTTCTCAGCTTTACCTACGCCTGAAGAAAGAAAGATTGTGATTGCTAATATTTTTCAATTTGAGATTGATTGCAGTAGACGTATGTATATTATGTGTGCGAATATAATGTGTAGTACTATATAAACCAACCTTTAAATCAATGAACATACCGAAATTCGCACTAATTCATAACACGATACTTCATTAGCAACGTGTATGGGTATTAAAACTGAACCGAATTAAGTCAGTACAATAAGATATTTAAAGAGGAAAACACGTTCAATGTGTGTGTTAATTGAAAAGTTTCCCACGTGGCACCAGCACATTATCCGCCCACCGCAGCTGAGCGCGGTACATAATCCCCCATCCTAAACGATTATAATGGCCCCTCATTATTTATTGCTAGCCCCACGGTCAACATTTCGCTATATCTGCACTGACACCGCGAGAATCATTCAACCGAACGCCTTTCGAAATATCTCAATTAAAATATATTTTCATTTTGCATGTTTACTCTTAATTATACGTGTTCTGAATTCTTGTATACGAGTGATCTGCTGCGAACGATAAGCAGTGAGTTGTTTTCGTGTCGAGTGGGCACGGTTGGTTTGTTTTGCGCCGGAGTGAGGAGCGGTCTGCCGATGTTACTATACAATGCTGATATCATGCTCAATAGACAATAAAAACTACGTGACCATACATCTTAGTGAAGCACGTCAACCTTAAACTATTATTGTGACTCAATGAACCTTGTTTTCCGTGAAGAATGATGTAGAGCGTATCGATAGTTTGTACAAAGAGTCTATCCATAGTGCGACACAAACATATATGTTCCGCATATTTAAATTACACCAATGTATTATTACCGTAATTTCATACATATAACCCTTAATTGTTTGCAGGTTACAATAATAATGATAAAATATATAATGAGATAGTGATGCGGAATCTTACACAATCTGACGATAGAGAGACACCGTGTTGTTATATTAAATACACATCAAATACCAGTTGTAACGTCACAAGTTGATTGAGCAACCGCTGAACATCTGCGGGTGTTTATTAGGTTGTATTATCATCAATTTCGCCACGTGCGCTGTACACACAAGTGGGCGACGGAACCAGTTTGCATAAATGCTACGTAACGGACCCGCGTTCAATTGTTTTGTGGTTTTCACTAAATTAAACAAACTTTTAATTATTGATGCAGAGGAATGAGCATTTTAAATGCGGAATAGTAATGTATACCTACACGCTTTTATAGCTGTAGGGAAACGAGCAGATGGATCACCTGATGGTGGGTTAACATCGATGAAAATTCATATTACCCGAGTAATTGTGAGGGCGTTGCCGGGTTCATGATATGGATGTGTTTTATTTTAAACCTTATCGACCGATCGTATGTTGCGTGTTTATACTAAAATCACGAGAGCTCGTGTTATCAACAATCAATATTAAACAAATGTTTACTGAATATATTAACAAACCTATAATTTATATTATGCGCTCATAACCTTATGCGTAATATTTAAACTTAACCAAGTCAATCAATCTTTTGTAAATCTCTCTTTTTGCGTAGCCTTATCCCATTACATTTTGGGTCGGCCCTCCTCACTTTTCGCCAAACACATGTCGGTGTAAATCGTCGAGATATTAATTTTTAGTTAGGCTTTCAGTAAAATTGTGTGCTGGTCGTGATTCGACAATTAATTAAAATATTATCAACCACAAAATCCTTACCAAAGTCAGCCAGTTTGACGTCTCCCATTTCACTAAGTAGAACGTTGGCCGCTTTGATGTCCCTGTGCAGTTTTCTCTCGGAATGCAAGTAGTCCAGACCCCGTAGCACTTCCCGCAGTATGACCGCTATGTGCATCTCCTCGAAGCTGCCCGCCTTCATGAGGTCCAAGGCGGAGCCGCCTCCGAGATATTCCATTATGATCCATAGTTTTGTTCCCTGAAATCAATAAAAAAAATATATTTTAATTTATACTCCTTTTTCAATGTTAATAAAAAATATTCTCCAACAAAACATACTGGTACCTATATTTAAGTCTATCGATGATTCTTTTTAAGCAATATTTAAGTGTTAATTTATCAGATATATTATAGTTGATTTTCATAGTATTAAAAAGGAGCAAATAAGAACTACTGAGGACGGGATTCGTTAGAAATCAATCATAGCAATTAATTCATCAATCTCTCAATGTGTTCAAATCCACTGCAATTTATAACCAAATTGCAACATTGTAAATCTTCCACATTCCTTTCATAACCACCAATCATAAATATAAATGCCACACTAATCATAAATGCGAAAAATATATTATTATAATATTCAAACGATTAAATAACACGCAAAGGCCTTCAGATTAGATGTAAAGTGTTGGCAAATTTATTTTCGCTTTTGAACAAATTCATAACAAATTAATAAAACCTAACCATGTCATAGCATAATAAGGAAAACAATCACTTAATGGAACTATGAAAACGAATTTACGCTGTGACAATTAACAAAGTGGTATTCTAGTAAGTGCCAATGACAAAGTACTAAATACTTTTGACTTATTTCCAGGGACATTTCACGGAGCTATCATAATTTATTGTCCAACTTCTGTCACAGACGATAGAAGCAACTTTTGAATATGAATTATTATTAAAACAAAGAGCGAAATGTTCGCTGACGGAGGGGAAAAACCTGCCAGTTTCAAGTATTTACGTAAATCATATCTTTGACTTCCTAGAGATTGTATGTTAAATTTATAGCTATTATGATTATAACACTTCCATATTATTATAATTTATTGAGTCACAACATGTGGAATCTTCGGCGTCTAATGATTGATGACAAACGTACTAAATAAAATATTGTCTAATAAAATTACTATTAAAAACTTTAGACTTAAAGCGCCTCCAAATTAGCGGCACAGCTGCAGCGCGGCAGCAGGGCGTAGCCACACTCCTTTGTAAGTCCATAAGAATTTCCATAACACAAACGACGCTAAAGTGAAAACCTTCAATTTACAGCAGAGCTGCGCGACTGAAGCGCCACTGCAGCGCGGTAGTCGCCCATGTTTTTTTTTTGTATGGAATACCTTGCAGCTTAGCTGCCGCGCTGCAGCCGCGCGGCTAATTTGGCGGCACCATTAGAGCCAGTTTTACAAGTTTTAAGTAAATTTTATTTGACAGTTATCGTATTAAACGATTTATCACGATACTACTCATTTATTTGGAACTATAGATTATAGTGAATTGTATTTGGCCGGCTTGTACCTTTATGTGACCAGTAGTAAATGCTAATTACTCTGAAGTTGTGAGACAGGCCTAATTAAATACGTTTCTAAATAAAGTTCTCTCATTTTAAGTCAGAAATGTATGGTACGTGAACGTAAAATTAACTAAAACAAAGAGTCGAAACCCAATACATTAACCGTATGAAGCTTCCTACGCAACAAGGCTTTTATGCCAATACAATAAGAGAAAAATTCCATTTTTCAACAGTTTCCTGAGATTTGTGATCGACTTATACAATCTCTAGACTACGTCTGAGAGTTTTATAAAAGACTTATTTTACATAAATGAATGTGTAATACGCAAGAAAACGGTCGAGCGAAACATACACATACGTACAACGTTCCGACAATGTCTACACATTTCTGCAAAATGAAGCTTCGGTTCGCGTATATCGTGATTTATTAGAACTGGGAGACTGGTGCATTAAAATATATATTAAATTTATAGTAGCCGTATTAGTAATGCAACGTAGGAGATGACAATAGGTGCAGCGGAGCAGGGATCCGGCACGACCCATTCACGCTCCATCAGCTAACGTTACATACCGGTGTGCACACGCCAGGGCCGCAGCCCAGTACTAGCTGCAGCAAACACCACAATACACACGTATCAATAATGAAATACAAACGGAACATCGAATAAATCCCCACGAAACAACGGATTGTTTTGACGGGCGAAAAGCCTTCCAATAAATGTCTTTGGACAAGATAGATGTAGAGCTTTGGAATTGAATGAATGAAAATTGAATTAAAATGAATGTAGTATATTCTGATTTAATGTGTGGCGGTTTTTTATTCAGATAAAAGCCAATTTCATTATTATCAAGATGTACAAAATATTTCTTATATAATATAGAACGTGTTCCAAAGGTAAATGAGTATCTTTATTAAATATCTTGTTTGTTCGTCGACCTTCACAAGGCAACATTTCAGGTATAACTTGTAAAGCGTAAAAGTCGTGAATTCAACAAAACATCAAACAGGAGCAGGTAAAAGGTAGGAACTACCTTTTGTTAAAAAGCCCTAAATAAGCAAAATGTAAGCGAAAAACATGCTTCCCATTATCCATACAGTGGCGCCGTGGGATGTTTATCTGACATTTTCATAATAAATAAAGGACGGGAAAGTATTCAAATTGGGACCCTTTTTACGAAACTTTCTGGCAACTACTCTGCTGTTGACAGCCCTAACGAAATTCGCCACAACGGAAGCAATGTGTACATACGTGCGGTAATGTGTAGACTCGGCCGACTAATATAATAGACGATGAACACAAGTTACTTTGGAAATAGAGGGATAAATAATTCCGTTCGGGATATTTGTGCCTTACGCCGCGACTCCTACGGAGCACCGAGTGCGTCTGGGGGAATAATGTTATGTAAAATGGTAGAGGCGGACTGCCAGCAATAACGACTAGATATATTCAAGAAACTTTATTGTGTGCAGTGAATGTTCTGCACCGAAAAGTTGTTAACAACTAAAAGCATTGTTCCAGACAAAGAGTATCGGTTTATTTTGTTATTAGAGACGATGCACTCGCTACAAAATTACTTTCAGACGTATGTTTGAAAGCGAAATGAATCAGCTACACGAGTGGTGCATTTTTATAATTTACGTATAAACGTAGCAAAAATTCATGAAGCAGAAAGGTCCGGGTCTGCGATGTATCCAGGCTTAGATAAAAGAGAAAAAAAAATTAACGAGCAGTAAAACTCAAAAGGCTGCATTCATAATAAGCTCTTTCAAGCTGGTGCCCAAAGGCATATTGCATGTAGGTATCCGTTACTATGGTAACGCGATGGCGTCGGTCAAAGACCTCACCGTCGCGACATCCAAAGTAAAACAAGAAAGCTACACTATTAATTCTGAACGTAGTTAAATAAGGGTATCTGACGAAGCTAAGTTATACATACAAAGTAGACATTTAACAAGACGGATTATAAAGACTACGAGCCGTTTCATTATGGAAGTTAACCCGGCGTTAAACTTGTTAATTCATTATAAGTTCATTCATTATGATGTGGCTTCATTACGATGCCGCCAACGTGTACAAACATTTCATTAATTTTGTAAATTGTTTCATTTTATTTTTCGTACCGAAATTTGTAGTAAATATTATATCATTTTCTGGAAATTAAAGATACGTACCTAAGTCGGATTGTACAATGTAGAATTCAATCTATGCAAAACTACGTAAGTTCAGTGTACATATACCAAAATACATCAAAACCGGACATTAATTTATCATAATGTAGAGGCCTTGCCTTGCCAATAAAAAAATTTAATCAACGATTAACCTTATCAATCTTTCGTCTATTAACTATTTGTAGATAAATAATTTGATGTAGGAAGTAAAAACGAAACACTGATAAATTAAAACACCTAATTATGTTATTTGGAGAGAGTTTAAACTTTCCAAAAGTTTTCGTTTACTTGCAAACGATACTGAGGCGCGTGACAGTGTCACACTACCGGCCGCAGTTTATCAAAGGAAACAATAACAATTAAATAATTGATACATCCTGTTATAAATTACAATTAATAAATGTATAACTTTAGTTTTAAGGAAAACTCTACTGTCTTTTGGCGAAAGAGTTTATACAAGGTCATTTTGACATTGCGTTACTAAATGAAACCACATACTCGACTTCGCCTTTGCTATCATTGTGCCAAAAATCATCAATTTATAACGAATATTTTCACCAAAAATTGTTGGTTTTAGTTGTCAGATTGAGAATTTTGTTGTTTAATTCGAATATGGCGTATGGGTGAGTGTATGTCTGGCTGTAAGTATGATGTTGCCGCTGCGACGAATTCTCTTAGAGTAGTAGTAGTGGCATTAGGGCACGTAAAATTAAAAGTACTTTTCATTAATATTTATTTTGTTCGAAACTGTCACTTTTTTATTTTACGTCTACGGTTCAAGTAACTATTTCTAAAATGTTATTTCCAGGTATGTAGATAAGTATGTGGTTTCATTTAGTAACGCAATGTCAAAATGGCCTGTATAGCGCCGTTTACAAACGTGATATGTACTAGTGGAGGCTGGAGGCAGACACTAGACACGTCTAGCGTATAGTACTCACGCCACAACCACTGCACTATAATAACTGTCGGCGGCTACGAGCATTATTTATTGAAATTAATTTTAATGACGGGACAAACTTCACCATTTTAAGTGCACAGCCGAGACTCGGCGCTGGATGAGTAATGTCTTTGGACAAACTTAATTGAAGCGCATTTAAAATGATGCCTTCTCGATAATGGTACGTGATAAAAGTTACAAAAACATATACTTTAATTATCATAGACTTTCTTAATTTATTGTCCCATAGAAAATGCGAAAGTTTGTGGAGATGATTTGAGGTTTGAATGTTTGTATATTTCTTAGAATTCAACGCTGAAAATGCTAAATGTATTTGAACGTAATTCCGCACATTTCCTAGATTAATATTTAGGCTTCTTTGTGTCCCGTCAAAGTGCACAATAGAGCGTTTATACTAAGTAAGATTTTTATCGCGAGCGGGGCAGCGAGCAAAACCTAGTGATGTATAAATGTAGGCGGCTGTGGTAAATTATACACGTTATTCAGAAGTTTACTTCATAGTTCACGGCCTAATAACCGTAATGTGACCTGGGAATAATAATGTTACCTTTGGACTCGAGTTCTGCGAATGTGTTTGCTCCGCGACAAAACTTTTACAAGGCCTAATTTAATACATAATGCTCACCATACGTGGGCGTATACTGTACTATAAACTTTATACTGTGTATTGTATTATAAACTCATATTTATATACTAAAATACTTAGAGAGGCAAGCGGAGGTGCAACCAATAGACGCTGCGATATCATTTTTTTACGGAAGCCGAATAATTGCCCGGTTAAATAATATAGAGTAATACAGCATACGGAACATTTTAATCGCTCTAATAATTTTATAAACCTTATAAAAACAATTATACTGTAGCGTGTAAACTAATGATTAAACCGGTCGCAGATAAGAAAATAAGGAAGTTATCATAAACAAAATATTTGCGCTACATATTCACCAACAAGTTTCGAAGTTTGACCACGAAAAATGTTTACTTTGTGTGACTATATACATAAACTGAAGGCTCAGGGTTATTATATAAATCTGAGTATGTATGTCAGTCAGACACATAATAATGTGCGGATAGGTTAGGAAACACCATACGATGTTTGAGGACAAGCATGTCAACGTAACAAATAGGTGAGCGACAGAGACGAACGCAGTTTACGCACTCTATCAAAGTCCATAGTTACATATATGCAACGAGTATAAGAAACCTGTGCAAAAATATACCATTCACCAAGACAACATTGAATACAAACACTAAACCGACATATGGTTAAAAAAAATATAGAACTTCCAGGTAAAATTAATAACCATACAATAAAACAACCTAATGTTTCAAAAATCGTTAAACATCACAATGAGCCAAACAACCGTGTCCAATAACCGTGCGTTCAATACACGCAGTAACAACAGAATTATTTCAATAGTATAAGTAAATGCAAATAGAACAACAATCGACAGCGTCGGTAAGGGTGAAAGTTCATCATTCGTTTAACTAATTCAAAGCGCGCGCGTCGCCATGGCAACGCGTCGGCAGCGCCGCCCGCCCAACCTCCACCCGCCTCAATAATTTCCCGGACGATTGGATGCCGTTAGTTGCCTGTAAACAACGGCTATGCGGCCAATTTAAGTTTGCAGGAAAGAATTAACTTACATTTTCGTGTTTATTTTCGGCAAAGAAACTTGTTAACTTGGGAATTACACCGAGACCAAATGGAAAATAGAATGTAGACAAAAGATTTTTCATAATTCAGATAATTATTATTATTTGTTATATGCCATTTCAAATGAGCAAAAACTATGGCCATATAGGCCAAAAACTATGGACACATTTTTATAAATAATGAACATGGAACTAACTGCACTGCCAGTGTTGCTTTGAGAGGGATTGTAATCATTTTTAATGATAAAAAAAAACGAAGAATATTTGGAACTTGTCTATAATAGGACTTTATGTTTGTCCTCTTTTAAATATAGATATGACTATTAGCTCTACAATATAGTTCAAGAACGACAAAATATATAACACACGGAATGTCGTTATCAGAATCATCGATCATTTTTCTATTAATCTAAATGGATTATTACGTAAAACAAACACTATTACACCAAACTTATCAAACCATTAAAAAAGGAAAAATAACGCTGTTTTATACAACTTAAAGATCAATTTTATGGCGAATATTTTATTAGCTTACTCCGAAGTCTGAAAGTCTAGCAACTTGAACAGGCCAGAAGTTATTTATAGTCTATTTTTTGTGAGCATGAATTTACAGAAACGACAAACGTAATTTAGGTATGACTAATGACTTGTTTTGGACAGCCGGTGACCTAGTATTACAATACATTTTTGGTCTATATACCTCCGACTGCGTGACAAATCTAGATCTACATTGTAAATAGGATTCGGGTTAGACTGGCCATTAAAATACGGTATTTAGAACAGAATATAGAAACAATTTACTCCAAAGTATTACTACAAAGATGATTATTACATTAACGCTAACAGTCTTCTTTGTACTTAAATCACAAAGGAAATAACCGAGAGCGCTAGTCCACGCAAACAGTACGACGTAATCAATTTACATAGAGAAACCGCGCAAGCGAATACTTAGCAAACCTGGAATGACAGGATTAAATACAGTGTTTACAATTTATACTATTAAATAAGTGATTTTTAAGTTAATAAAAGAAAATTATATGGATTAAAGGTATTAATCTGTGGATAAATGCAATTAATTAAAAAATAAACAATTTTCCGTTACAAAATAAATCCTAACGATAAACCTGCTAAATCCAGCTCCTTCCGTAAATACACAAGGAAAAACAAACATTTATTTTTCAATTTATTATAATTTACCGCGGAAGAAATCCAATTTCGCGTCAAACATCTGGCAACCTCAGAGATAAGAGCGGCCCAAAGGACGAATCCCTAAATGCGGTCCAAGGGGAAAGGAAGCGGGAATCGGTCCTAAAAGCCGGCATTAGGCGAAATCACATTCCCGCTGCCTCCTTTATCAAAAGTGATAAAGAATACCCGCATTCGCAGAAAAAGGAAACATACAGTCGGGATGTTATTACCGGCGCTGATAAAAGACTAGCTTTAGTGAAATGTTACTATGCAGTGTGCAACCGCGGCACCCGGGCTAACCTGACTTTTGCCAATAGCTTTGTGCAATATTTCACAGAGATAGTTGAAGGCTACTTCAGTCACGAGTCTACAGGATTTCTATTTTTTATTCACAACCAATATAGTTTATACGTCGGATGATATTACGAAATCTTATTGTTTCTTTTACTATGATTAGCATGCATAAATTAAAAGGAAAACGAAGATAAGGAATAATGTTTAATAACAAAAAAAACATCTTTAAACGTTTAATAGGCAAAGTTTTCGAGGCTAAATGGCGTCAGGCTCCGTTGTGATACAACTTTCCTACTTAGTTACTTAACATCTTGAGACGTAGCCGCATTTCTTATTAAGTGACATCGCAAACCCCAGAGATGCGGTGTAATCCCAACATTACAGGGAATTATCCCAACGGAGCGAGTGTTTCAAAGTAAACTACTCGAGACAACGCACTCTCACATTTATACGTCAGTGTTCAAGAGAATAAATAAATCATCGTCATATATAAATATTATTTCTGTGTAAGCGACCAAACAGCACCTAAAAAGAACACTGGACACAAATACTCTTTATGTTTACCAACAAACATTGCAAAAACAACAAGCAAAGCTGGAAATCCTTTCGAGATAAATAAAAGAATAACAGAACGATAAGACAGCGATAATAACTAAATAAATTATTCATACGACGTCCGCTCGCAGAGGCCTCGTTGAAAGATATGACGATAGCGGGATCAGTCTTCGCGAGGAGTCTCTATAGCGATATACGTTACATACAAAGGAAGAATTTATAAAATGGCACGTATGACGTAGCGCGTACGGTGTAACAGCACAAGTACCTTCGTTCGACATCTCACCGGCCATAAAGCCGTCACCGGCACCACGTCATAAAATCCCTGTGAGTGCTCTCCGCGGCGCGGCGTCCTGCCGCAAGGTGAGGAATGTAACGAGTGACGGCGCCACCAAAACAGAACGCTCGCCGCTCTGTGCGACACTCTGTCAGCCTCTCATGCCTATTTTGCCATGCTCTTACGTACTTTATTACGTTTATTTTAAAGGATAATTATTTTGTAGATTAATTACAATTTTAAATATTTAATTAAGACTCTTTTTATTTAAAGAGATAAAACACCGTAATTATACTACTGCATAACTCTTTTACACAACAGCGTAAACTTTATCGCGAACAAACTTAAAATAAACTGTTTATTCAACGCAACATTGTTATAGTTTTGACGCGTACAATAAAATTATAATACGAAAACGCTAGCTGTGTTCAGTAGTACGGATATAACTTTTAAAATATGTACAACCTTTTTCGTAAGTTCTGTGAAATCGAGCGTTGACATAAAGATTACTAAAATATATTGCAGACAGCAGAAACTCGGGTCGAATAAAATTTTACGAAAGTTTGTTCGTTGTGAATTTTTTTACCAATAAATGCTATTTGATACTGGGAAATGCAAAAAGAAAACTTTGCGAGTTCGTATAAATCTAATTTAAATAATTCTTGAAAAATAAAACAATAAAATTTATAAAATAATCTGAAGGTCTGTTAAATTACACAACTAACGCATGTGGCCCTTTCTACGAACCATCAAAGGCTGAACAAAAAAGGACACATATTCATAAAAACCGAATAAGCGTAAAAGGTATAATGCGCTTCAAATGGGGGCTCGCATAATCGTATTATGCTTTTATGGGACAATTGCACGCTCTATGATCTAATCATATGGCGCAATAAAATTGACAGCTTACAAAACTTGTTTTCACCAACGACATGGCCGTGTTTAATTTATTAAAATATTCGGTCACGGCAAATCACAATAATTAAAAATGTGCATATTGTTGAATGTGTTACGTAAATGTGACGGTGCAATCAATCAGCGGGGCTAATTATAGAACTATTGTAATTTTAATTGTTAGTCTTAGGTACGTGCTACTTTTATAATACGCATTTCACAGTTATCAATGCCGTTTTATTGTTCCCGATGGTGATTGATTTAAAGGTTGGTCCATATCAAAATTATGTTTTAAACCACAATAATCGATTTTAAAGTATGATTTAATAAAATGGGGATGCGATAGTGGATAAAATCTGAAGATTATTTCTATGAAGCCAAATAATATGAACGAGAGAAATTGTTTGCCACTATTTACGTCAGCACTTTTGTTACTGTATATTACGGCACACAAACAAACCTCGAAGCGGTACAAATATTTAGTCTGCGAAACAAAATATGTCGTCCATCACCACATAAGGCCGGCACCGAAACGACTTTGTGGTGAAAGCAAGTCATAATAATAACACAATGTGTGTTAAGTGGGAGATGTGAACGCATAAATTACGCCAGTCGCGCTAAAACTATGTGTCGCATACGGCGCATAACACGTGTTATGTGAGCAATAGCTCTCGCGTCTTAGATAACCATAATTTACATGGAAATTGACTCTCATCAGTGTACTCACGAGGCTCCGGTTGAGAACAATACGTGTAATAATAATCAGACACCCCAATTCGTCTTATACATTTTAGTCATTTGTAATTGTTGGCACAAATGAATTTCTTAATACGGTACAGATTATTCTAATACACAAGCTTTTCCTTTTCAAATACATCAAATTAAAAACTAATACCGCGCAACCCGTAGGCAGCAATATCGCTCGCCAATCCCGTTTGAAGTAGCGATATATCACGGTTTCTATTGGTTTTTATGTGGACACAAATTCGGATCAAAGTACTTTTTGCTTTGGAATATTTATGTGAAAGCTAACCGACGTGGAAACTTTACGATCGGCAGTTGATATAAGACCGTTTGATAACTCTCCGAAGATATTTCACAGTGGAAATGGCATAATAGTAATCGCGTTGTAACGGGACGATAACCACGCTCCCGCAGCGGAGGTTTTCGGATATTGACGGAATGCAAATGTGTATAATCTCGTTCCTGGTACATGATAGAAACGTACATGTACTGGCGGCGCGTGGCGTAAAGTCAATTACAGTACGCGAACTACGCGAAATAGCGAAAATCCCGTCAAAATCCCTTTAGAGGGATTTACGTGTTGCACATGTTGATGGGCTTGTGTTTACCGGATGCATGATACTAGCGCTATCTATAAGAAAAGATAGGAACCTATTTTTTTTGTTTTTAATTTTTACATTAAAAATCCGTCAATGAATATATACACAAGCTATTTTTAAGCTCCAAATCCAATCTACATTTTACTTAGGGCTTGAACACTAAGAGGTTTAAACGTTAAGTAATTACTCGTACTTCTAAGAAAGTAACCCGAAAAGGAGTATCGATAAAAGTTTTCAAACATGCCAAGAGCAGAGATTTATTGCGAACATAAACGCGAGGCTACTAATAAATAAACAGAACTACCGTTTTGAATATAACGCACTCTATTAATATGACTATAAACATCATGAAAGCACTAAATCTTTTAAATTACCTAATACTATAAATAAGCAAGTTTGTGTCAATGTTTGGATGTCTGTTAGAAGTAAAAAAAGAAAAAACTGGACGTATATGGATGAAATTTGGCACAAGTAAAGACGATGTCCTGGATTAAAATATAGGCTACTTCTTATCCAGGTAATTATTCCAATGGGAAATTATGGGATTACTTAATGTAATTCTTTAAATATACGGCGTCGGCTTCATCAAGATGATGCTATAGATCGCTAGAATGTTTTAGGTACTTCAATAGCGGGAAACGTTTTACACGCGAGCGAAGCCGCGACCAACCCCTAGTACTTACATAAATTTTAATTACACAAATATTAAATAAATTAAAATATCTAAAATTAGTCTTTGCGTTAGTAAATAAATTCTCAACGGCATTTATAAATCGATGTTCTAATGCATTTACCATAAAATACGCTATCGATTACACGCACTCCGATGGCACGGTGATGGATAATTCGGTTGGAGACACATTTGGCAAGGTTTGCGGCAAGACAATGGATGTGTTCGAGTGCGCCCCAAACAATTGAATATGTAAGCTTGTGAAGGGTACACAGCTTTGAAAACGAGAGGCGTGAATAGTGCAAAATAAGGATTGATGCTACCATTTCAAAGGATACGATACGAAGGCAACAATGAAATACGGAGCACGCGGTATAAAGATGCCATACGAAAGAGTTTACAGTTTCTTTTATGAAGGCACATCATTTCACCAATGGCCATTGCTCATGTCGCGATTGTTTGTTGACCCCAAAGCATAAAGTGTAGGATCGATTCCTCAATAGAAACTTGCGTTTTTATTTAGATTGCGTATAACAATTAACTGCGGAACAGATTCGTAAGAAGTTTCAGAGGAATCGACTATGTGTAAGTACATAGCTCTGTTCCGAGTAATGGCACACTTGACTTGCCAAACTGCAGCGCATCGAGGCGATAATAAAACGAACCGTAGTTACGTACAATTTATAGATCGTTGGCCCGGGAGTTTAAATTTGAACACTTTCCGCGAATGTTTTTAATCTTAAGTTAATGGGGTTGCCCATTTAAAATGCGGTTTTAATTTAAAGAAACAACTTACTTTGCGTGTCCGTGAACACTTACTAAAGCCAGGTAGGGTGTTTTTGTCCTGTTTCAAGAAATATACGGCATGACACAAAAAGCCTGATCACTGATTCAGGCAATAAATATTTTTACGATTTATAACTTCACACATTACAAATAATATTTTTATTTTGAATTATTCAATTGAACAAACACCTTTGAGCTGATATTCATGCTTGTAAATATTATTATATATTGTCCAAAATAGTTCTATGTCCCATAAACATCATAGACATCATAAAGAATAGAACATTTCGAAGGCAAAAATATGTGTATAAACGAGATATAAAATAATCAGTTTCTAAAAACTTATTTTTTTATGTAAATATATAAGGCTTTGCTTGCATTGCACTGTAGGTGCGCAAGATTTCAATTTACAACATTGCATGATTCTTACCCCTGGAGGGCATATAAATGTTTCTAATATAAATATGCATACATGACTTTCAGCTTATAAATATCGATCTAATAGATCTTAATTATGTACATATAAATTCTATTACAAACAATGTTACTTTACTTGGTTTAAATCGACGTCTGGACTAATTCTGTGCTTACATCTATAGGAAAGTCCTAATAACGAATATTTAATTCGAAAACACATGAGTAATAAAATATATCTCTTTTATAACACCGACGGCGTCCAATAAAACCAATGAAGATTCAAGCAACAAAATCATATGATCAAAGGAAATTAACAAACACTCATGCTGTAAAAACACCCATCTCAAGTAGCAAAGATAAGAGACAGCCTTTCAAATTAGAATCTAATATCACAAGTGATAGATAAGAGCCAATTGACAGTGAGACAATAGCACGGGGAACAAAACCAATGGTCCTTGACCAACAATAGAACCGGCTGGCCAACACACTTTTACTATTAGCACGACTGGTCCAGTGAATCACCGCAACAGCTGATCTCAATAATTTAACTGTTGAATATGCATTTATTTGATAGGAATATAATTGGTTTCATATAATCCTACCAATATTATAAATGCGAAAGTTTGTGAGGATGGACGTATAGATATAGATATATATATATATATATATATATATATATATATATATATATATATATATATTCTGATGTATAGCCAATATTACTCTAAGGTTTCATCTAAATCCGTTCAGTTGTTTTCTTGTGAAAGAAGAACAAACATATATATATATATATATATATATATATATATATATATATATATATATATTTTTGTATATATATATATATATATGTTTGTTATATATATATATATATATATATATATATATATATATATATATATATTTGTTCTTCTTTCACAAGAAAACAACTGAACGGATTTAGATGAAACCTTAGAGTAATATTGGCTATACATCAGAATAATACATAGGCTGCAATTTATAATGATTTTGTGTTATTTGGTCATAATATAACGATACATATCAAGTACCTAAGTCAGAAAAAAAAAATATCCCGGAAAACTTCTTCACGTGGGCGAAGCCGCGAGCAAAAGCTAGTAGAGTATACGTTAATAATGTACTAGCTTATTTAGGTGGTGTGCAAGCCAACTCCAGATACATTAAAACAAAACACGAGGCATATAAATTGCAAACAAAGCTCTTAACAACATAAGGACATATTGCCAATTGAGATAATGAAAGATAATTTGTTAAGAGGGTTAATATTCTGCATGAAAATGAGTTAATGCAAAAGGAATTATTCATTCTTTCGTGTTTGCATTTGATTGAATTAAAACGATTGCAATAACGTTTAAAATAATATCTACATTACCGCTGTTGCTAGTGAAGTTTTAACAGCTTCTTCGATGAGACTTAATATTGGAAAATGGAAACAAATTATGTATAGTATAATGTGGGTATCGAGTACGTACAGTTATCATAATCCATAGCGATTTCATCCCCGCCCACAAGATTTCTCTGTCCTACGATAATCATGGCTCTCATCAGCTTATCATTTACGCTTACAATACTTACTAGAGCGCACAATGGAGCGACTCCCACGTATCAACACGTAGCCAACGTAGTATTGCCAGTTTATTACTGTTGCCAACAATAGATGTCGTTTTACAAGCCATTATACACACGTGTCGAAACACACTTTCTAACGTTCACGCAATGGTTAATAATTTCATTTGCATTGCTTTTATAAATGTACACAGTTTTATTGTCCCGCGTGTAAATGACTCATTCATAGTAAATTGTACACATTTTGTATAAACGGCGTTTCATTATTTTACAATAAATAAATTAAACCATCATTTTCCATCCGAGTTTTGAGCCGATTCAGAAAATTATAATAGCAATCTTTATTTATCTCTGAGACTGGTTTGAAATCATTTTCATATTATTTTTATCTTAAAATTTCAAGAAGGTGCACACTCTACGATGTCTCGGTCCCAGTTACCCAGTTCAATCTCGAATATTTTCTGAAGCTTCGAAGCAAACAATCTTTTTCTAAAAATATACATATAAAGTATGAATCAATCACGCTAAAATTACCTTTCTATTCGTCACAGGCACCTGGCTGTCAGACTGATTATAGCAAAAGATGAGAAAAAGTTTCACATGATTGAAAATTGTGTAATAAGAAAATAAATATTCTTAAATCATACTTTTTCAATGGATATTTGAAAGCACTTATAAAACTAATTTATAAACAGACACTTAAAAAAATATTAACGTTAAAGCAATGATAACATCTTATCTAAATGAATGAAGAAATCATTGAACAGTAACGTAATAAATATTGCAATATTTTTAAGCACCATTGATTTAACGCACAAAATAAAACCCATCTAACATATTGAATAGAGCATAGCACACACATTAAGTGCAAACAGTGCGAACCTAACCTAGCCTTGACACGATATTTTTTTATCAAAACAACAAACGGCTTTCATAAACACAAACGGCGATTGTGCATTACGTGGTGCGTACATAAGTTGCGTCAAGTTACGCATTCACAGCATGTGAGGCTAGAAACGGCATTCTTGGAGATCTGAGCTAACCTACTTGTACTAAAGGCACATACCAGTGTTAGATAAATCAGCCGCACGTGGTCAGACGTCGGACCTGTCTCATAAACTCGACACGGACCTCTATTAGCGATTAATTGACAACGGTACACACAAATTTACCGAGCCGACTGGAAATGACAATTATTCATTCACATTGTATGATATTGTCCGAGATTTCTCTTGCCGGATTATTCCGAACTCGTGACACTTTTCATGGTGCCGACATCGTATTTCAACACAACTTATTTCATTGTTTTAATGCCTTTATTACTAATTTTTTTACGCTGTATAAATATAAACTTAAAATCCGTACTAATTTCGTTGATTAGTATCGTTTTAATGGCATATTATCAAGAAGATAATAATTGCTAGTTGCCAATACAAAAATTCTCGTTAGTTGACGTTCTTTTCGTCGATGAAGATAGTTTAAATAGATATTAAACTTATAAGGATGTACAAATATGAAATGGCAAATGGGTTCTTGTTGCGCGATCAATTATCTAGTTGAGATCGCGTTTCTAGCCGGATGTCTTTTGTTCATGTATTGTAGGAGTTTCATTATGAGTTAGGTATTAAATGTCGAGTCGCGTATTGCGAAACGTTCAGAAATGAGATTTCTTTACTATTTCTGTTTCTTTTGCTTTAATGAGAGCACGTTGGTTAATGGTGCTTTGAAAGTAACATTTAGTTCACCCCGTAAGTATTATAATTATTTATTTATAAATAGCAATATATTTCTAAAGTTTTTGTAACATAGAAAACAAAATGAACCAGGCCTAGAATCACGATATTTTAAATTATTTGTGCATGATGTGTTTAAGTGGATACTTGTGAAACATGGCAATTTTAAAAGATAAGTTATGATAACAAACTTTACCATATAGGCATAATGCGGATGAATATATCAAAACACTCAAGTTTATCGAACACTGCAATAATACTTAACTACACAGTATATGCATGCACATACATCATTTTATTCCAGCACGAATATTATTATTTTATATCTTATGTGGGTACTTCCATTCAAACTCGATCTCACAATAATTTAAATGTTATTCAAAAGAAAACTCTAATTAGTAAACTTAAGAGTTTTCAAATAATTAGCAATTAGTTTGCTGGCGTCGAATACACTTTTATTAGCTTCAAGCATAATTTTTGTTGCATTTAAAGCGAATTATGTATATTCTAACGATGTGATATTTATTTTACGTCCATAAAATTATTACTTTTCATCATCATAATTGAATCCGACTCGATTCTTATTTTTTTTAACGTCTTACGTTTGTTAGCCTGACAAGGGTCAGCTTATACACACTTTCATTCCAATCTGTATAGGGAACATGCTTGACAATAGTTCTACCATCTAGTGGTACAATCTGAATCCTTTATCCTTTCAATACTTTGCACTGTCGTTAAATATTCATATCAAAAGAAGTGAAAAATAACATTAAACTGTTGATAATGCATTGTTGTATATCTGGATGATGCTCGTACACATGAAAATAAACAAATCAAATAATGTAAAAATCTATTATGTTCCAAGAATAGAACCAACTTATTATCATAATTTTACTTTAATAAAATACAAATAACTAGCTCCCATCTAAGACAAAACATATTCTGGTAGCACTGCCTATAAATAATAATCGACCATAACATATCTATACTAATATTATAAAAGAGGAAAAGTTTGCGAGTGAGTTTATTTGTAGGTTTGTAGTGGCTAATCTCTGAAACAAATGAACCGATTTTGAAAATTCTCTCTGTTCTAGGAAGCTACATTACTTACTCTTTATCCCGGATTTTTTCACGAGTGTGAAGCCGCAGGCAAATACTAATATTTTATATTTTTGTCATTATAAAAAATAAACATACAAATTATAGGCCAGGAAAGTTTTATATCAACATTGTGGCTCTTGTGTTTCGGTTTTGCGCTGTCACCTATATTTATGCACTTTCCATATATAAGTATAAAGTTTATGTAATTGGAGTAGACAATATTAAAAATACACGTACCCAGCTCTCTGAGAATCATTATAGAATGATCGGAATACGGAAATTGTGTCAGTATGGACTAGAATATAAACATAAGTTTACTGACAAAACGACAGTCATTAATTAGAGAAAAATCACAATACGTTTTCCACCATCGCATGTTCTTTGTACGTTACAGCATTATATTAACATCGTGTTAATCCATTAAGCACTATTAAGGCACTGTTGTACGTAGGAAACGAAACACTAAAATTGTCTTTAACAACATATTTTTATTATTACATTTGTATATTATTTTAACAAATTGCGTGTATTGTTAGAAGACATTATTTAAATCACCTATATATTTCTCAGGAAAACCACAGTTAATAACATTAATGACTATTTAAACGGAGCAAAAAATCTATTCAGGAAGTCGTATTGTAAACTTCCTGATATTTATAAGCCGATGATCGAATATTTACATGTTGCTTCATGCGTAACACGTGCATAATATTATGTGAGCGATAATCTCAATACATATTACGAAATAATTGACACAAAATATTATTACATCATAAGACAAAAAACATAATGACTTGTATAAATGAGGATACGTAATGAATTCATCGTTTTATATAACTTACATGATAATTTATAGCCTCCTAACTTTGTTTCGACTCAAATTAGACAATTTATAAGTTATAATTTATTTATATTATCGATGCTATATCAAGATTTAGTTTCAAGTTGTTGTATCGTCAATATTGCCTTGGGCCACGTCGATTTAAGTACGCAAACATGAAGTTGTTTAAAACGAAACACAACGTTCATGCAATAATGAACACGAACAAGTGAAATTGATGCAGACGCCGACGCTCATGCAGACGTCCGTGCAACGACCACGATAAATTGACCAAGTTTAACATCCCAATAAACTGATAAACGTCGTTATGTGTCCTCCAAGTGTGATAAATTCATTATCACATCGCGGTCTGCTTATCTAAATCGAAATGAAATGGCAACGCAGCGAAGCGGATACATCGGTAATAAGAAAAGTTAACAAAAGAACATCCGAGGAAATTAGTAAAATTTTATCTAAATTTTCACAGGATTCAATTAATTCAACACCAACCGCGCTGGTGCGGCGAACGTATTTCAACAGAAATATATTAAATAAAGATATCAAAACATAAAGTAAACGGAATGAAAAAGTGAGTTAAAATCTGAGATAGCGCCGCACACTTATTGCTTTTACAAAAACAACCGGCTAAAAGTCTGTGAAATTGCAATCGGGCGACACGATGACACTGGAAATGAGAGGCACGATGCACGAAATAAGTTCGTTGCATAACCACTTATGCAGGCGCGCAGTATTTTTTAAGTCGTGCTGCATTTAAAATAAGGTTTCTTCCGAGTGGTGTAGGTACTTCACAAGACAAGGCCTGAGATAAGTAACGCTACACACTAATTATACGACGAATGCTGAAGCTACTATAAAGAACTTGGAAACACAAATTTTACACAAAATAAGACAAAAAAAATGAATTCATATTTTGTATGCACTGAATTTTAATATGATGATAAATATTTAAATGTATGCGACCTAGAAATGGGACACGTGAATAGGTGGAGGGGATTTAAAGTATAAAGAAATTGCATCGCATCCTCTATAAGCTCAACCGTTTGTGCACTTTTATTTACCTTATATTAACATTTTAGTAAATTGTACAAGACAACTTTTACAAATAAATTAATGTTAGCAACTTTTGTATTTTAACTACCTTAGTATAAAATTGCCAAAACAATTCCAATTTATAACTTTCCAAGTTTATTGCAACTTGCCCGCAATTTGACCTCGCAGTATTCATGATTCAATTAAAATTTCGAATACATTTTTAATTAGTATTCATGAAAGAACTTGAATTTCTTTATACGACCTCCATAATTAAATTTTCTTAATAAAGTGCCGCCAAAACTAGCAAAACATACATTGGCACCTTTCTCCCGCATCTGTACGTAGTGTAGCGAGCAGATGAGCGCAGTTTTAATGCGCACGTTCCCCTTTTACAAACACACGATATTGCCCAATGATTCAGAATAAAATACAGAAACAAAGTAAGACGTCTCTCAGCGAAATAGCCACCGTGCAGGGAGAAACGAACCACGGCGACATAAACAATTTAAGATTGCCCGCTGCACTTCAGCTGAAGCAAAGGAGCGAATAAACGCGCCAGGATGGTTACCGGACAAATTGACTGCTGAATTTTCATTCTTTATCTTAATGATCCTGAACTTTATATTGTTGATATTTTACAATGTCCCCGTAAGGGTACAGCGGCAAAATTGATCACTTTGTATAGAGACTAGTTTCATTTTTTAGATACATAGCTGTGTCTTTGACATCTATCCATTGAGACATTTGATCTATTATTGTTCCAATTGCGTAATGTATCTATACTAAGGCAGTAATGCTGGACATAGCACACATTTTGAAAAGATTCCTCAATTTGAATCCTTAACCACCGGTGGCTTGGGTCTTGAACCTCGCGTTCGCGTTCTTAATATTTTTATATGCATTAATGGTTTTAGATATATATGTATAGGGAATAACTACGTAATGTATTATTCTTACTGTCGATTTTCATTTTTGCAATATTAATGCTCTTTTAATGGTTTTAACATTATAATACGAAACGTAACGTACTTTTAAGGTTTCGCAGCTTATCGCTTTATGGATTAACAAACTTCTATACGATGATCTTATTATGCTGTTGATCGTACATGCAGAAGGGATTAACTATTAATTTGCGCATATTATAAGATTTTTTTATTATAATCCATGTGGCCTTGAAATTTTGCATATAACGGACTAACATCCCACGATAAAATTATGTATGAACGTTTCATACACAATAGCTCTCCTGTACCAAGGTAGAGTCCCATATCGGACAATATTCTTGCCCGCCAATAAAAAAAATCTATATATAAGCAAAATAAAAAATAATAATTTGTTACTAAAATCACCTTGTTTAGTGTTCGCGTGGCAATCAAGCTTGGCTCACTGAGAGCAACACAACAGCTCGAGAAATCGGAAATAAAAATTGCTCGGGAAGATTTCGTTCTGTTTTTGTTTTATTTTTGCGGTAACAGGTACAGAAGTCAGGACTCATTCACTAAGAATGAGACCATCATACTAATAAAAATAGACTTTTTTTTAAATAACATTCGTTATCAAATTTGTCATTGAACGTGTATATAAATTGTTTATGAAGTAAACTGTATCGTAAAAAACGACAAAAAATCAAATAAACCTGGGATATTGCTTGTCTTTTATATTTAAGTATTAACTCGAACAATCGTTCATTACCTGAAACAAAATAAAAATCTTATTAATAACAATCCAGATTTAAAACAAGAGGAATCATAACTACAATAAATCGCTCAAGTTTGAACTATAAAGTCTATCTACAGAACTCGAAGCAATCACAAAGAAATCTTATGTCATAGTTGTAACATAACAATTACAAAAACAATATTTTGGCACTGAGATGTGCTTCCGTCGCCAAACTCTCGCGGCATCTAAAAGTTTTCCTATTAGTGGGACGGTCGTAGAAGGGCGAAAATTGGCACATTAAATATTGCCAACTCATCGTTTCGCTTACGCCATAAACCTTTGTAGTTAATTTAAGCTGTATTAACGCTGTTAGTTAACCGTGACTCATAGTTATCTAACTGCAAACTTGGCCACAGATTATCTGCTGTAAGGATTCCATACATCCTTCCATAAGTTTAATCTTTTTGCCTTTGTTAACGGAAGTAGACGTGGATTTTATTAAACAAATTAAAATTCGTACCATTCGATTTGTGTGCATTTTGAAATTGGATCATACTAGTCTACTTTATAAAATTATTTGTATAAAACACACAAATAACTTTTATCAAAGATGAAAACAAAACAATGTATTGTTTTGGCAAATTTTCACAGGCGTGGTAAATGTTTTTCCTTAAGGTACGTGCAATTTATCTCTTGTCTCGCAAGGTACAATTTATTATGAGTAATATATTCAAAGATAAACATATTATACTAACGTCAAAAAGCGTTATTTTACACGTGATAGGTATAACAACGAATTACTCTGTCCTTTTTTCTTATTTCATACATATTTCAGTGCGATACACGAACAATAATGAAAAGGGAAATAAGGAAATTGTAAGGATTCGTCAATCGCCTCTGCAACTATTTCAATGGCCAGTATTCCTGTGAGTAAGATCAGAGGACCAATTATATTGAGCCTCGATAACGGTTCTAGACGATAAAAATTACCACAGTCGCAGTAAAACTCATTTTCCGAATCCCACGGAGATCGAATAATAAGCCATTTTATATTTTATGTAACCGGAATTCACACATAGAATCGTCCATTTCCATTCAATTAAATATTTTAATTGAAAACTCTAGAGCAGTTAATTCATGTATTTTTATTGACATAAAAATACTTAGACAGTACCACCACAATAGGGTCTTTGAGTCATTTTTATTTATTACCTTTACGAAATAATTAGTACTTCATATAAATTCTAACACAGAAAAATTGATTGTAATCCAATAAAAAATCAACAAGTTATCATCATCATCAGCCGCAGGATGCCCACTGCTGAACATTGGGACTCCCCAAAGATTTACGGATTGACCTATTGGAAGCAAACCGCCTCCAGTGACCTGCTTTTATTAGGTGATTTGAGATTTTTATTATATTTTAAATAGCACACACAACAAGTTATAAGCCTATGAATTTCGATAGGAGTAAGTCTCAAGAAATGAGAAAAGAGATGCATTATGCGCACATGACTTCATCCGGAATTACTACATGTGCAAAAAAATAAAATGGAAGGATATCCGCACTACGCGCCCACTCCTGAACATAGCAATATTTAAAATAAGAATCACTGCCTCACTGCTTAACCAATTTTAATGCAGTTTTAACAGAATGGTTTCTTTTTCGTACTTTTTGGTGTAAATATAGAATAATGTACAAAATGAAATAAAGGATAATGCCCGTTTAATGCGGATGTGGTTACTCAAAATTATAACAAAAACAAATAATTCATTAAGTAACTAGAAAATCCACCCCATTGACGCAATGCGAAAGTGTAATGAAGTGTCTCAACCGTTAACATTTTATTATTAAACCTGGCCGTGATACATTTATAATGCCTATTTATACCTTTTATAGCGAAGTGAGATTTCTAGTTTGTTCAATAATTATTTTGATTACTATTTTTATATTCTTTACATTTTACACCTCTTTTCTAAGCTAGTTTGTAGAATTATCGTGCACTTGTATGCTTCTACCACGCCAGTTATAACAACTATAATAAACAAGGACATTTTGACATCACGTTAATAAATTAAACCACACACTCGTATTTACCTCTGCTAACATTGTGCTAAGAATTATCCATGAATAACGAATATTTTCACCAGAAATCCAGGTTTTACTTTCGGATTTTTTTATCATATTGTAGCTTAGTCCGAATATGGCGTGTGCATGATTGTGCTACTGCAAGTAAGACTCTCCAGCTATAACGAATACCGTATAGTAGTAGTGATATCACAGGGAATAAAATTTAAATTACTTGTATTGCTATTTATTTTGTTCGAAACCTACACTTATTTATTTTACAACTACAGTTCGAGTAGCCTATTGTAAAGTGTTATTTTCCACGAGATAAATATGTTGTTTCATTTAGTAACTCAGTGTCAAAACAATGCTGTATATATAACAGGAAGTATCAATACAAAATTAAGCAATATCACCCACATAGTTAAAAGCAGATATTTTGTGTAGCGCTCACGGAGCTCTAGGCATTATCTATCGTGACGAGGCAGCAGATAATATCGAGACCCACAAATGGCACCACCGCGAATAGCGACCCATTATAACATAATGCCAGGCCCAGACGAGCCCTACCTCAACACGGAAATTATTATCTGAAATGCAAAACTGCGTCAGTTTAACTCAAATGTATTTGCCGATATTTTACAATTTTTACTAAACATAAATAAATATGTACAATATAATACAGTTTTGTGGCACTATGCTATCACTGCCATATTTTCATAATACCTGTCACCTGCCCCGCATTAGTTTCGCGAACTGTGATTGATAAGATAAAGATAAAAATAGTTTGACGTCGAGCGTACATACAGCATGAGAGATAATATAATTATAAAATTAAGTGCCTAATCTTTGGATATAGTGCGTACTTTATTGAGCAATATGAGCTCTAGCGAAATTGATATGTCGATAAATAACGAGAGAAACAAAGTAACAGTGGGCCGGGAGCGGTGCCACAGTCATCCGCAGGACAATAGCAAACCGTCCTTGAATTAGCACCGGAACTATTGTCACCGCGTACAATAGATAGGATTTGCCTATATTGCCGACGGCGAGCCACGCGCCGCACACACGACCGCATATAAAAGTCCCGATGTATCCGCACCGACAAAGCCCGGGAAAAATACTAAATTCCAACACAAAAACCTTATGAAAACCAACAACGACCCCATGTTTAAAGTATCATAATAAATACTACAATGTGTGGAGCCGGGACAAATTATAAACATGACGCGATAGAGGAAAATTACTATTAACGGTTACATCCGTAAATAAAACTGCTTAGATGGTATGTTACGTATTAAATATTTGTATACCATAAATCTCGATACACACTCTGTTAATGTTGACATTGTAGATATTTAAGAAGTAGGTTGTTATAATGACGCAGGACGCGCTGATACGTCGTAATGATTCATTTTCCACTTTGAATGCGACCTACAGCCTGCGGTGAGCACCAATATAACGTGTTCAAGTTTAATCAGTATATCGTCATTTTCTGCAGTAAGTAAAAACAATATGGACCCTAGACCACAAAGTACTTTTTAATAACTGCGGACTCCGCAAATAAACTAATATAAATTAACGTTACAGTAGGTAATTATGGTTAGCTAGAATCGGTTTATATACCAAATATAGAACATTTTCTAGTAGAAACTAACACAATTAATCGCCGTATTCCGTGACGGTACGTTCAAGGAAACGCTAAAGATACTTCTGGTGAAATTATTTGTTGATAAATGAGGTCGAATGAAGTAATTCCAGACCAACACCTTACTACAAGGTTGGACATTAATTGTTTTTTATAAAAATACCTTAACTTTCTGTGGCTTTAATAAGAAATGTTGCGGGTAAATAAAACCCCTTTCTTAATTATCCCGGACAGTCAAACAAAACCACTTATTAGGTTGTATAACGTCCAGCCTCATTTAGCAACTAATTAAATTGTACAAACCTTTACGCTCAAAATGTCGCGGTTATTTTTCACTCGGTTAAAACTTAATGAGTTCATTAATCAATTACCTTGTCTAATGACATTACACTTGACTAGCCAAAAATACGATCCTTTATTACATGTAATATAGTAGTTTACTACTTTATTTTAAATACATTTGTCAATAATGTATGCCATTTTTATTCACAGTAAAATTTCAAATAAAAGTATTTTGTTCTATGTTTCAACCAATTTAGACGCTGATATCACATAATAATATCTATTTCGCATTTGTTTCTGTTACATATAAAAAATGCGAATCTTGATGTACAAAATCAAGCACAGGAAACTACCCATTTAATGTTTTTAGAATGCTAATATTATTACTATGTAAATTAAATTCTGGTTGTATAAGAAGAGACTTATTAATTTTTATTATTAATTGTAATTTTATTAACTTCAACTTAAGATATAATAAATATTATGGATCAGAAACAGGATTTGACAAATTGTCTAAACAATATAGCGACATACCTACAGGAATTACTTTTCAAGATCCTAAGAAACCAGAGAACTATGGCATTTGCGAATGCCATGAATTTATTTAACAACTGTGCAAAATCAAGGTAAGTAAACAAAACAGCTATAAATTAAGTTTAACATAAAATAAACTTACCCCAATCAGATACTATCATTTTTATGATTTGTAAAACGTACTATATACTATTTCGTCTATTATAGTAGCAGCTAAAAGCGGCCAACGCCTTGTGAAGGTGATATTGTCCCACATATCGCGTGTTATATGGAGCGAGGCAACGTGCCAAGAGAACCATCGTGTCCCTTTTATAAAATAAATTCACAACAGCCCTCTAAATCATAAATGCACATGGATATATTTAAACGCTAAAATGTATACTCGCGGATGTACGTGTAATCTAAAGTACTCAAAACCGCTCCCTCGTAACCCATACGTTTAAACTAGGCGATGATTTAATACAGATTACAGATCTTGGCAACCGTTGTGAATATTGTTTCCAGGCAAGTGCACTTTAATTCGAAAAATTCAATGGATACTTTAGTAGCAATTACAAATCCATGAACGCATCTAAATGAAATCTTATAACTCAGAAGAATAGATGACGCGACTTAAATATTTATATTTTACTGTCAGTAGAAATAACAAAAAGAGGATATGCAATACACCTATTGATGCGTTTTCAACTATAACCATAGTTTATTGACTAGTCATATTAGACAGAACTGTATTGTTTCTAATTCAACACTAGCAGAATATGTTGTTTTACTGCGTAGTCCTCCCAATAAAGTCGAATTATACAACCAAACATCCATTTTGTGACACATTTACCCACGCGCTAGTGACACCGATTCCTTTTATAGGTGACTTAAATGAGAATGTTCTATTGAGACCTAAGTTATAACTTAGATGGAACTACATTTTTAAAATGTAATGAAGGAAAAATAAAATGAAAACAACAATCCCTTATTCTTTTTTAAAATACAAGAAACATTTAAATGTTATACATAATACATTAGAACGTGAAAAATATAAAATTATGTCAAAAACTGAAACACGACTATTATTAAATGAACAGAAAAGTGTTAAACAAGGACAGGACCATTCCATTCTGAAATCATAGCCTGCAACACGTTCATGGACAAGATATAGCCGTGGTAAAAAAAATTATCGAATAGACTAGAATTCAATATGTTTATTTAACATATATATCCTTGAAGCTTATGTTAGAAACAATATGCAACAACAACCATATTATTCAACAATTACTTTCAATATCTTCAAGACAAACAAGCGTGCTGTTTAAACCAAACGGCCTTGAATGCAACGATACGCATACGTGTGTAGGTATGGCAAAATTTTACGTGTATGCATTAACATAAATCAAGAAACCTATAAACACGTATCCATTTCCCGCACCTCGGTTCGTATAAATGACGTGTTCGTATTTTTAGATTCGCAATTTTCACGGTATCAGATATTGTAATACATCTGCACGAATCTAGACGGAATCCGATTTAACCGAAGCGCCGCCGATCCAGCTGACGGTAATGTTAACATGCAACGAACGTGCGGGGTGAGTCACTGCGCCGCCCGCGTCGAATTTAGGTTGAACCATTATCATATGATACAAACACTCGATGCACATCCATGTCAATAGATGCGGGCGTTACTATGTACACAAATGGGTATCAATAACACACACGCGTCAATGCTCAAAACAATGTTTTGTTAGTAGTAATGAATTGGAATCACACAGCCTATTTGAATACCGCACGACACATCTGTTAGTATATGACACAGACAGTAGCGTATTTGCACCACAAAAAGCCGATACACATGGGCTTTCAATAAATTATATGTGATTAGTTTTCACATTTCCATTCGCAACACATACACAAATCCAAATATGTAATCAAGATATGTAAACAATACGCTCTGATTCATACAAGCGATAATGCAACTGTATTGTATACAAACAGAAAGCGGTACACGAGTATAAATGCGAAGTATATTATGGTAATGATCGAAGCGGTTATTTCGGCATCGAAGTCCTGTTTCGTAATTCGGCTTGTGCCCAAAAAAGCACCGCAATTAACCGAAAAACCAAAAGCCGAACAATTAACGCGCACCACAACGGTATGGCAGGCCGCGGCGAGAATTCAATTTTAAAACTTTTGCGTGTGTAATCAGAAACTCTGCAACAATCGTATTGTCGCTGATGACTATGGACGATGCATATCCTGTATTTTTATTCGTCCTGATATAAATCCTGACTTGTGCAAATGAAAAATGTTTTCGGAATTTATCATTTTATTGGATGAAACCTTACAGTGATAGCCAACTGTTTTTGTAATTCGATTTCCGCGTAACATTAGTAATGAGAGAAGCTCTATAAAGCCAGTATCTTGTATAGCTAATACGGTTTTAGATTTTTTGGAAATAAAGATGGAAATTAAGTTACTAGAGAGTAACTGCGAGCAACGTGATTATTAATAACAAAATATTTTCATTGCAAACGTACTAGCTCTAATAATTACAGTAATATGGTTCAAAGGAGGACACCCAATCAGAAGGATAAACATTAGCGAGGATTGGTTTTATGTCCTAGAAATTTTATAACATTACAAAAAGTTTCAGTAAAGCTGCCACTTTACGCTATTTCGGTGTAATAGTGGTACCCCATTCATGTAGTTGGTCCATATCGCAGAGTTCAACAATTTGGACGTTCATTTAGCTATCACAAGTATGTATATAATAAAAAAAATGTTTTAAGAGAGACCATAAAACGCGTTAGTAAAGTAACCTTAAATACACGCTACAATAGTACACTCAACGCTGAAACAGGTAAGCGTTGTTGGAAACAATACGACGTTACTCTTAGTGGAAGCGGAAGGAAAGCGTGAGCGGGAGGAAATTGAATCCAATCCATTACACGTACATACATACACTGGCATGCAAATAGAAACAGAATAATAGACTTCACCCGACCACTGATCAATGCAAGTAGGATTATGGTGCGATTTAAACATTTCAACGTAGCCAATAAGTGAATGCTATGCCCTTGCAAGACATTCACACTATACGCGACCTAGGAGTAGTCTTTGACACAAAACTTACTTTTCTCCCACACATAGACACAATTATAAATAAGGCATCCAAAATGCTTGGCTTTGTGTTGAGAAATGGTAAGATATTCAAGAATCCACACACTAAAATAGTACTTTACAACACATATGTCAGATCTATCTTGGAGTATTGCAGTGTGGTTTGGTCACCACATTATAATATACATCAATTACGAATTGAACGTATCCAAAAGAGGTTTACGAGACATCTCGCCTACCATAGCAAGGCTAGCAAAAATCGCAACTCCTATACTGAAAGACTCAACTACTTTAATATGATAAGCTTAAATGATAGTAGAAAAGTTCTGGATACGAAATTCTTGTTCAGAGTTTTGAGAAATCATTTTGATTGCCCAATATTGCTGGAGTCCATAAAACTACGCGTTCCCAGTCGCTTGCCGCGACAGCCTATGGGTTTGTTGTATCCACAACAAGCTAGAAGCAAACTTAAATACAACTTTGTACTATCCAGGTTATCCAGGATGTATAATTCTCTTGGCCAGTCTATAGACGTGTTCAACAGTTCACTAAAATGTTTTGAAACTGAGGTTTTGAAGGCTTTGAATGATGGTATTATCTAACTAATTTATAATTTACAAAATAGAAGGTAAAGGTCATTATGTTCCTATTTAATATAAGCTATTAACATTAAGTACAGTTTAATTTTTGTTCCTTAATTTTATGATTGTTAACGTTACTTATTTTATATTTTATAATTGTTTTTTCCAACATATCAATGCATGCCGTGGCAACTAAAGGTAATGCATTTAAATCATTGTTAGTCGTTTGTAAGGTTCAGTTTAATGTAATTACCACTGTTTGTCCTTAAAATAAATAAATAAATACGTTGAAATATGGAAACTATGAGTAAAAACGGTCAGGCTGGTAACACCAATTAAACGGAGCATGGGTGCGCAAACGCAACCAACACATGCAAAGCGTTTATTGGCGCGACAATCAGATCGCAACCGGACCGGTCAACCGTGCAGTCACTCGGTCGTTGACTCATGCCATGGTGACAATGAACAAAATTTATTGTGCTCCGGCCCAAATCCCATAACCAGCTGTGTTTATGTGCGAACGACGCATCAAAACAACGACGTAAGGCATCGCTCTAATTGAACTATCAATATACATTATCACTTTTGAATGTTCGTAAGTGAAAAACCTGCTCAGTGCTTTTGTAATCACGTTTGACGACACTGCGTAATGAAATACATAATGTTATTATAATAAATATTTTATGTGGAAATAATGTACAGACAAATGCTTATTAAATACCACGAAAATACTGTACTTTTTACTGTGCTGATAGTTTCAGAATGTAACACTCTTATAAAATGAATACACGTGAACTGTTCTTAGTTATTATGCCTTGTATAGAAAATGACATATATATCAGAATTTATTCGACACAAGTTTTAAATACATTCTTCTAGATCAATTCGCAAACATAAAATTCTCTATACGTATCAATAACATAAAAGAATTGCAATTTTGAATACACTCATTCGCAACACGTTTCAAAATACCATTCTGATGATTTGTCAGACAATAAAATCAAGCAATTCGATATAGCTGATCAGATAAAAATTACGATTAGATATGGACGCATAACTGTTAAAATTGTACGTCGTGTTTGTACAAACTAAGTACTTCCTTGATTCCTGACATTTAGGAATAATTAATGAACACAATATTCGCACAAAAATAGCGTATAATTGATGTTGACACCAGCAGTCCTATTTATTATGTAGCGCAATCTACATAAATGTTGGAATAAAACGCAATTAACAGAAGCAGCTGCTCATTTAAAAAGGGTAGTAAGCTTCAATGGTGGCTTTGCACCTGTTCCATTTTTGTGACATTTAAATGTCGGTTAAGCAATTGAGGCGTAGGATATGCTCCCTTGTTGGTTATTCAATAAAAGGGCCATAGAACAGGTAATGCCGCACTCCGTGCACATTCATTTCCTTTGTCTCGCAACACCTTAAAGGAGAATCGACAAGAATTACACAAGTTGCGTAATAACTCATTTTTATTACGCTTTCGGTCCCTAGTGTAATAAGTAGGGAATGCAACATGATATATTAAGAAAATAAATAACAGACTCCATTATCTCTACCGGGCTACGGCTTCTTGACAAAAACAATCTTATCAACGATATTACTTTTCACAACCTCGCAATCGGCGATAAATAAATATTGGATCTGCAATTGGGTTATTGTGTACGTTAGACAAAACTATTTATTTTTATATTTGACCCAGATACAATTTGTCGTTGACAATTTTATTAATAGATTCCTATAACACATCATCATAACATAGTGTATAGCTTTGGACCCCATGCGCAGACGAGATGTAGGGACAGAACCACAATGGGTCATTTCCGCGCTCCGACGCCTCATAATGTATTTGAGAGGATGGGCCTTTTAGACTAATTTAAGACGAGATAACGGAATATCTCACAGTAATCATATTGTATCTAAAGCGAAAAAACATCCTGTGTAAAAGCCTTCATAAAAAAACGGAATGACCTTTAGAAGAAGCCCGCCTTGAGACATCACTTACTACTTTAAAATACCGTAATCTGCAATTACTATAAGGTCACCTTCACAGCAAAAATGGAGTGTACGCCATTCTAGAAGATATCAACAAATCTGTCTCAACTAAGCCAAAGGTATGTCACAGTGGCCTATATCGACCTGAATAACGTCATCACCATACATAAGAATGCTGTTGACCCGAAAAATATTACTCATAAGTCATAAGCCGATGCTTTTAACGAAATCAACAAATCCATTAATCAAATACAGCCAAAACATAAACAATGAAGGCAAAGATCCAATAAAAACTGGACAGTTGTTATCGGGGAACTCCGTAAAAGGTCGGCACCGTCATCAAGCATGTTAAATTTTTTTCTGTGCCTTCGTCGAGCCAAACAAAGAGGCGGAACAAAGCAGAGAGAGCGGCCTTTGTGCGGATATGTAGAGAGCGACGACACTTAACTCTGACATCGGTGACGGCAACAGCTTCGTCCGCGGGGACTCCCTTATTCCCTGGCACTAACTTTAAGAGTAACATCTTTTTAGAAAGGACCGCATTAAGTTAAGGTAATATGCATCTTTTGTATTTAAACTCGTATAAAATTGAAATTAGTAAGCACACATTTAAATTAATGAAGTCATTTGTTACACTCAGAAGGAATAATATAATATATGACCTCAGGGCTGAACTCTGTTGAAAAATGATGGATGCTTTTGATCTTTACCATAATATATTGATTAATATCTATAAATCATAATTACTGGAGCGATGTAAGTCAGTTATAAATAGAATGAAATATATTTTTATCGCGGTGGTACACGAGGAGCCGGCGGGTGGTGCATCGCACGGGGAGGAACGACCTGCGTTCGTACGCTCATGTTTTATTGGTTTGCCCTAATTGCCTCCCGTCCCGCATTAACGACATTTGCCACGACCTACATATAATTATTTTCAACGATCCGCTTTCATGTAGTAATTATAGTAACGGATCAATATATTTGGACAGACTCCCGAGAGAGACGGTTCGAATATCTCCGCTATGCAATATTCTTTGAGAGGAAGCAACAAATAAATCTACATTCTTGTTTCAAACAAGCAATTCAATAAAAGCGAATAAAATTGGAAGTCCAAGAAGCGAATTTCCATTCTCTATACAGACAGCTGAATGCGTTAGGATTATCCGGAATTTATCTATTGCCTTCAAAAAGGACAGGCGTCGTCTTTCAATCACCTGCAGAGCCAACACGCAGACCGAAATGGGATTGTCGCGAAAATCTATTACACTGTTGGTCAAGCGCCGTACGTTGCTGGATATAGAAGTTTGCTTGACATGAACCCATAAATTACCACTTATGTGAGAGAATTGTCCAAAGTTTTATTCGATGTATATTTCGACTTGGATAATATTTAAGATTATGTCAGGAGTAGGATTAACTCATAAGACGGCTAGCCTTAACACTAATTGGACCCATTTATCACTTGATGCTTTCATCACTAAACAGAGGACATCGACATTCCTGCCACATATCGCCCACTGCAACCAATTTAACGAAATTTATAGGCAAGACAAGGTCGCCACAGGATAACGAACCCAAACGCTACGACTCGATTCTTAATAAAACATCATCAGACGCTGTTTATTAGATGTCTCCTAATAATACATTACAAATAATACACCAATAAAGTTTAATGTCGTTCCCGAGAGAAATTCAATGAATATCTATGCTCATAGAAAGGCTTTTTAATATTGGAACTATAATTGGACTCGAGCGTGCGGTAAAACCTTTTTTGCCCGAGCCAACCTGGACACGGGCGTATGTAATCAAACGGCGGATTAATTGAATCGCCCCGAGCAAGAACGAGTTCATTTCTCCTGCCTCAATAGATTTGATAGTCAACAAAAAAGAGTTAAGAGTCATCGTCGCTAACACGTACACAGTTACCACTCATCCGCATCGATTCAATAAATACAAAGCGTGACCTTAAAAATATTTTTCATGTACACCTATTATTATATTTAACAAGCTCATAATGTTTCATGGTCAATGATAGAATCTCATTTCCTTTGTGAAATAAAATTGGAATATCTGTCTGCGATTTTGTAATACCAGACATATTTTAGACGTGTTTGGTTGTACGAAGCGTACGTTACCAAAACTGTTTTGACAGTGTTTTCGTCAATTTTCAAAATTGTACCCGATTGTCACAAGAATTTTCCATGTAAGTAGTTAATATGTATGAAAGTAATATATTATACAACTTTTTACACCGGGAAATTGTGGCGCCGCAGCGCATCACAGCTGATTCTTCCTTATTAGGCGCCGCCATGCACTAACGAGGTTAATATAAAATTGCCAGATTAAAATTTTACATCCAAACATCTCCGCGAACGGAGTTGCGAGCACAGCTAGTAATCACAATTATATTACCCGAATACCTACATAAACAACTGAATCTATTTCAACAGAATTGTATTTAAATAGCATAAATTAGGTCACAATAAATGTTTGTTGTGTATCGCAGTAATTAACATGATTAAGTGAATTTTATTGAAAAGGCAAATGATTTCGGTAAGTATGATTTTCAACAACGTGTAATGAGGTTCAATGATTGCCTCAATTAAAATCACCCTCTTTCATAAGAACTATATTTTGTCAACACATTAAAATAAAATTATACAATCAATCACAAATGGATCCACATTCAACATCAATGCGATGTCGCAAATGCTAGTAAATATTTAAAATATTCCGGCGTAATACTGGATGTCATCAGTAGGTATTATAGCCTGTGCGTGTGCGGCTACCGTCCGGAATTCAAAGTGAAATGATAACATTCATGCGGGGAATCATAAAACCAATCAAACAATTAGATACTAAATAAACACATTATATGCAAATTCCTTTAAGTTATAACTTCTATTCCAATAATGTTAGGGAAGCAGCAACATCTAACGTCCAATAAATCGCCTACACGAATGACTCACATTTACAAAACGCATAGAAAGAGCGCTGTTTGTTCACCGCGTTTTAGGAAAAACGCAAATAGCGGTAATACTTACTCGTTAAACACATTATTTGATTCGCGAGTAGTCAGTGAGCGAGAATTATAGACCGCCGGTGTGGTGTTTAAGTTATTAAGGAAGCCGCAGCGCTACGCCCCGTAATAGGATTTACCGACTAGTCCGAACATTACTTCGATATTAAACTGGTTGATACTTAAGTCATTTTAGTAGTACCCGGTGTGTTTAATATCATCGGTTTAATAGTACATGGTGTACAAGTGAAAGTTACCTTGCTTTGTTATTAACAATGTCGCGTTGTAACACAATAGTAGGAATTTTTGTGGTTTTTAATCATATCTGCTTCGACAAAATACGCCATGCATACTATATTATTTTGTCAACCAGAATTTATACGTACTAAATGTAAATTAAAATTGCAACGCATTTTTTTAAATAATATTTACAGGTCTTATACAATATTTGTGGAGTTCGGGTAAGGACAACCCTGATAAATATTAAATAAAATCATTTCTCAATATTTATACCAAAAACAGAAATCATTTCAAACCAATAGGTTAAAAAATCGAACATGTATAAAATTTGTCTCTGTGAAGCGTAAATGTCACGTCCTTTATGTGTTCCACGATCTGTCCCTCTAATTGATTCCATTTCGCGCGCAATGGACATCGTTCTTTACGCGTGCCGCAAACGATCGGTCCAGGGCTACGGGTCGTAAGCATTATTATCGCATGGAGCTGACCCTGGTCGGTTTACAAGGATTACATTGCGACCGCACCGATGTCCTTCGGTAACAATAACAATGAAGATAATAACGCCAAAATCTGTAATGGTCTGTACACACGTATCGCGCGGGGTTATTTCGCTTTGATGGTCACTTAGCGTTTTAGGATAATAGCATTTCTTCACGGAAGCATTTAGATGATGTATTTAATTGTTTAATCACGATTTTATTGTATCATGTATGAATAATGCCAAAAATAGGTAAGCCCTATCTCGCTATAATCTTGAACTGATTGTATCGGATTTTCCTAAACAAATATGAGATGTCACGTTTATTTGTTAATCGGACGATCACGTAACACGCACGCAATCGCAATAACATGTATATTATTATAGCTTAATCAAACGGCAACGTGTCAACCTCACCAAAATTTAATGCATTGTGATACTTTTATAAATATCACCCAATCGCACGAGATAAAAATAAAATTCTTTTAGAACGTGATCGTATTAAAATCACTTAACGAGATGTTATTCACAAAAATACATTTAATAAATTTATTCAGTATTTGTAAGGAAATAAGATCGAACGCCGATCTCATTTTGTACGATTCCTTACATACACAAATTGATTTGTAGACCGTCGACACAAATTAAGAAAACCATTTGTCAATGAACACCACGCAGCGGTAGAAGCCCGACGAATCAAAATGTAATTTGGTAAAAAGCTGGCCAAAAGACGTCGACAAATTGTGGAAAAGTTAACGACGAAAATGGCGGTAATGGAATTAATTTATGATGACAACCGGATGTCATGAGAGGTGTGAACATCGTCTAATTTTGCTCAAGTGTAAACTTGCTCAGGGGCTGTGTGAAGCTTTAATTTGTTCCAAAACATTAACAAGGTCATGTTCTTGCGGATAACACATACGTCACATCGATAAAACAATACCGCATACAGATAACGTAACGGATGATTTATTAATATGTGTCATCGTGTATTTTAACATTTAATTACATATTCAATTGCATGTTTAAACTGTGCTCATTCATAATGTTTGATGTTAACTGTTACGCAAGCCCGTCCACCTGCTGTTTCTCAATCGGCATCTGAAATACCGTTATAAATGCAAGCAGAAAGCACTAACTGTATCTTCAGATTCAATCCAAACAAACTCCACTTTCAAGGCCAATGGATTTCACGAAAATTGCAAGATGCGCACACTCGAATACGTTAAATCATTTATGTAAACCATTTAGTATTATCAATGTTTTTCATAACATTTGGATGGCATTTTAATATTAAAACGCGTAATATACATCAAACAAAATATAAAGTGGACGACCTTGGATCGCAAATAGTTTCACAAGTATACCTACTAGTATCGAAACAAATATTCTTACTCGATAATTTAAACGACAATCCGTCGCCGTCGCGAGTTAAGTTGTTTACTCAGTACGCAACCGTCGACGTCGTCTAGCCGAAAAATAAAACAAATTCAACGTGAAGACTCCAATAAGACACGAGTTATTGAACTTCGATGAAAGAAAATAATTTAGAACCCGCTGGAGGTACAGTTAGAGAGACATCAATAACTTTGGCAGCTCACCAATATAAACACGATATCGACAGTTGATATCAATATTTTTCTTTGTATTCTTGTTTTATTAAAATTTTATGAACACTACACAATATCTAAACAATTTGTACAAAATAACAAGGCCAAATGAGCGACATAATTAAATTTAAACTTGTTAATCGGGTTTAAGCAGAGTTGTAGAAGTCACTCGCCACACAAGGCAATTTTGCAAGCTTTTGGATATTTGACCTTCCAAGTTGAAGGCATCCCCTCCTATTCCCGCGCCCTTGTCGAACCGCGCCCGGCCCGCATTGCAGTCGAGCTGAAGGCCATTTCCAAATAAATTGTATAAAATGAGATCTCTATGAAGATGATATAAATAGACTTAACGTTTTTTCCGGTTGTATTAATTAAATATTCCTCAATTTAAATTTCATGTCGTGTATTTCTCATAAATTATATATAAGTAAATAAATACTCCATTGACATTAAAATACCATTACTTAAAATAGATACTGGCTGTCGACAAACAACTTGCACAGGGCCAACGTGATGGACAACGCAACAAAACCCTTTCAACACGACGGCAGACAGGTTTTCCTACAACACGGACACGTATAAACTAACATTGTGCAGTGTTCAGACATTCAGTATCAAGGCTCATTCGACGGCATTGTACGAAGATAGCTTTGAAGAGCGTCAGGGGGGAAGGAAAGACCTTCACACCTGGCTATAATCCAGAAAGGGTCAAGGTGGATCTAATATGTTAACGACTTATAACAACGCGCACTTTATAGTCATCGCACGAAATGGGTAATTTATTTTCTCCTAAAAATAACAGTGGGATAAAATGAGCATAAAACGTGATTAGGTAGTATAAAAGATAACGATATCGGAGCACATATAACACAATCAGACTTATCCCACGCTAATCATATGCGATTATTTGTTAATTAAAACTTTCCCGGGAACTGTTAACTAATTAGGAATAAAAAAGAAAAACGTACTCAGTTTATTTAAGTGGCAATAGGTGAATCAACGATGTTCTTAATATAATAAAATCTCAATTTAAAATTAATAGGATTGTAAAGCCAACAGCATTAATTTTATAATGCAAAACGACAACATTAATGACAAGCTGTCAACTTATTTCGTAATAATCAACCGCGCGGAGATTTTATACGTACGCGCTTCGCGGGTGAGTGGCAGAGAAGTTCCGAACATTCGTGACTCATGTGAGACGAAATATTTCCACCACATGCGCTTATTCTAGGTATAATCCTCAAGCCAAGCTGTGTGAATCACATTCGTCCTTCACCTCCGTCCGCCGGTTTCGCCCGACATCCGCATTCAGTAACCCTCGACAAAACCCTCTACACGAGCCTTATTCACGTCACATTTAAATTCATTCATAGCTGACGTAAACGCGGCGATCTCGCAACGAAGGCCTACAGTACCACGTCACTCTATCAATGTACATTAAATTAAATATTAAATATCATAGTTGTGGATTAGTTTATCTATTCTAAAAACAATAATTATATTACGTTAACTCACAATTGTCAGTAAATATAATATCATTTACTTTATATAAGCAACAACGATTTTAAAGGTGTTTTAGCTCATGTGGATTTTAATTTCAAAGTGCATTTAATCTTAAAATTCAGCAGAAGCTAATTAATTCATAAAACTATCGAGTCAATGTTTACACTGTCTGCAAGTTCTATCAAAGTCAGTAGTGGTACCGCGCATGGTTGAGATTACGTCACAACCGCAGTATTACCACACTTTCTCCTCTGAACTAATCGCGAATAGTACCGTTGCAGATAAATTAACCGCAAACAAAAAGTTTGTACACCAAGTGTTTCGAATTTAGTCATTAAATAATAAAGCCTGTAATTAAACAAGTTAATTGCTCAAAACCCCGTAATCACAAATGTAAATTTTTCAACAAATTTAAATGGTGCAATTCATAAAGTCACCCTAACGCATTGTTTACTGCGGTAGGTCTTTGCGTGTGGGCAACTCACACGTTGTTACAAACAACAGGATAGAATTAATTTCACCCCGTTTGTTTTCACCATAAAATTAGTTTAATTCATGAAATCATTAATATTTACACCCATAACAAGATTATCAACATTACAAAGATGTTGATCGATGACAATAAAAAAGTTATTATCTGTCGTCCTTGAAACGTCACAAACACATTACCGACGTAATGTGTATCCTCCCGAAATTCATTAGTTTCCATTATGAGGGCCCGAGCGGAATCCACCCTCACACAACAAGACTATGTGTGACGTGACAGAAAGTTCATTTACTAATTGAACGCTCCTCCCTTCCATAACTCGAACGAGTGTCAACACATTTTATTTGTCCGACACGTGTCTTCTGTTTACACAAACTGTAATTCAGATGAGTTTTGTCCTCTTTGCAGCGGTCTCTTTGTGATTTTCGAGTTTAAAATTATATTCTGTGGCCCGTGGCCTCTGTGTCTCGAAATGGGGAGAAATTATTGTTGAAAACATTATTTTGAGATTCAGTTTATTAATATATACAAGCGACCCGCCCCGGCTTCGCACGGGTGCAATGCTGACTATTTAATGGATGTTATTATTATACATACAAACCATCCTCTTGAATCACTCTATCTATTAAAAAAAACCGCATCAAAATCCGTTGCGCAGTTTTAAAGATTTAAGCATACATAGATAGGGACAGCGAAAGCGACTTTGTTTTATCCTATGTAGTGATTATGTATTATATCACAGGAATACTAAACACTTTTAATAGCATCTACAGAATATATTTATGAAAATCCGCCAAAAGCACAGACGAATTTTAATAAAGTTGGCATATCACTAGGACAATGGTTACATTTCTCAGTTAAACGAATGTCGCGTGATCTTATATCGCAAATGTGCATAAGAAATTGGTAATCTTGATTTGTGACAGTAAAGTAAGCTACAGAAAATTACAGTGCTCGAAACTATGTGAACTGCAATACCTACATCTATTACTATGTCAAAATAATGTAATGGGGACTATAATTTAGAATATAGAGATTGTAGACAATCACGAAGATGTATTGCGGATTTACATCGGTGCGTAGTGGCGTACATTGCATAGTATTTTGCAAGGCATGCATAACAACAACATTGGAAAGTGTGTCAAGATTGCAATAGGCAACGCGCATGCTGGAGCCGACGCGATGCGCCGAGCGAGGGACGAAGCCAAATTGCGACGAAAATCTCTTCCGCCAGACATCAACAACTAGTGCATTAGTCAACTGGTTTGATGATGTTACAATAAAATGATATGCTGAAATTGTTCAATAATTATCCAAATGAAAAGGAACTGCAATTTTTACTTAAATCAATATTAGGTAATTCAATAAAAACGGATTGGAAATCAAAACACAAATGAAATATTTTTTGCTGAAACAGCTTGTGGTAATAATAAATTCAAAAACGACGGAATGCCAAAAACTAGGATCATAAATGAAAATCACAGGTCATCCTCTACATATCCTGTGCGGCCATCAAATGTACATTAAAATACTGGATTCGTCTGCGGAACAATAAAAATGCAAATATGGTTATAACAGAGCAGACAGTATTGTCTACAGAGCGCGACGGGGACGTCAGCCGGTTCAGCCGAGCTTTAAAACAGGTCGGGAATAAAAGGTTTCTAATAATTGGGACTATTATAAAATTTGGCAAAGATGCGGTTTTATGTACATATTAGTAAAAAATACATTGGCTTACTTTACGAATGAAAGTTTGAATAAGGATACTCCTTCAACCTACAACTTTCGACAACAGTGTGTTTATTGAGGATATATTGTCTATAATAAACGACCATTAAAATCTATTTTTAGATTCAAATTGCTGACTTTATCTTAAGACTAAAATAGACCCGGCTTTACTTTGCTATCATAATAGAATTGAAAATTTATGCTACGTTTTATGTTACTACGGCACGCCAACTTAAATTCAAATTACAGACCTAGACCCCTAAAGTACACAAATAAAAATCAAATATGTATGTATATCTGAAATCAAGACACGAATCCAAATTAAGTTAATATTGAAAGTAAACAGAAAATGCAACAAACGGGGCCGCATGGCGCAATTGAAACTTACGATAAAATGTTACATATTTGGTAATTAAGTATTTCAACTCGTAAATTTCATTAATTTAGCGGTGGCATATTTTAATGCGTATAATATATAATATGTTATAATGTAAAATATGAGCACTGTTTCAATGGATTGCATTGTGGACCTCAATATAAAGAACCGGTTCAGTGTTTGCATCGTGTTCTGACCCCAAATACTTCGTGACGGGCTTCGCTTTAACTACATCGCGGTACAGCACGCGAACAAATTACACTATCGGGTGAATGTTCTGTAGTAAGTTTGTTACGAATTTCGTGACATTCAACTAGAGCATTACGTAAGCGACACAAAGTAATAAATAAAATCGTTCCAACGTTCATTACAATAACGCATAGCTAAACTGCTCGGCAATTGCGAGGCGAAATCTTATTTTAGTCACGACACTATCAATGTACTATTATTACATAGAGCCGGTAATGGCGGCGCAAGTTTACAATTACGCAAGAAAATGACAATTTCGCAAAATGGCCGGTAACATCTTTCCTTAGTTTCATGACTGGAAGACGCAACACTATGATACTGCTTTGGCTAAGCCTTGAATACTGTAGACTGGAGGAGTCGGACACGGCCAATATTGTCACGCAACTCATTAAAAAATGCCAACCAATAGAAAGGCGGCGTCGTCTGCTCGTTACAAATGATATTTCAATAGCTCTACGCTGCAAGATAATGTTCGAAGACAACACACTGCTCAACATGAAAATACACTGTAATAAGGTCCATTACGCTTGATCCTCGTCTTTTACAAAGGCTCAGGGGCAGATAAGCAAACGAAGGCCCGCCTACGGGGACAGTGATTGATGCTCCTCGAGACGGGAATGACACGATAAAACGAAATATGGACTTAAACAAAAATCTCTGTGTGTACTCACGTGAAGCTATATCTACTTCGTTTATTAGGCGCTCGGTTTTTCAATTATTTCACTTGTTAAAATATACTGGAGCCTTAAGTTCGTTAGATACAAAATATACTTATGTAAAAACGTTACTGTGTGTTAAAATTTTAATGATTATAACTCCCGGTTGCCTCTATATCGTATTAAGATGTATATCTGTTTATGAATAAGTAGCTTATTAATATGTTAACTTGTATAACTCACCTTTAAATATGATCCGTAATATTTAGTGACGTACGGACTATCACACTGTGATAGCACCATGATCTCCTGTTGTATATCCTCGATTTCATCTTCGGCTTCTTCCAAGTCGATGATTTTGATGGCAACCACCTGCTGGGTTCTGTTGTCTACACCCTTAAACACTTCACCAAAGGAACCCTTGCCGATCTTCTCTTGTTTCGTGAAGATCAGCTCCGGGTCGACCCTCTGTAACAAATAAAAAAAAACATTGAACCGACTGTCTCTTAATGTGCATTAAAATTCTATGTAAAAACAATTCAGACATGACAAAAAATCATAAAAGATTTATAATTATTAACTCATAATTTCAACATTCAACAAACAATTACTGTACATAGGTAAGGTAAAATGAGGCACTATTCGAGTAGATAATATGTCAAAATACTCGAGAAGTGAGAACTTGTGACGCATAAGTTATTAAAATAAAAGGTAAAACGAAACGTGAAAAACATCCTAAGCATTATTTCAGCCTTCAGGTACCTTATACGCAAATAACACGTTTAAAGCGATGATTGATTTTTCATGCCGTGTATGTAAAATATTCATGCACGCGTTCTACGTACTGAATAATTGCGATTTTTATATTAACTCAAGCGTGCTTCGCCTTTTACGTTAAAAACGAAGATGTTTTCAATATAAATATACAAATTTACGTGCCTTATTTTATATAACATTTTCAAATACATAAACAAAAGGATTTTATGGGAATTCAATTATTTATATAAGTATCAAAGCATTAAAGAAGGAATTTGATAAGGTATGATTAAATATTGAACTTTATTAGAAAAACATATTAGCGTGATAAACATATCAAATATCGTTATCTCCCATTGTACTTATGAATCAGAGACCCTAGTATGTCATGTTGTGATTAAGCCTGGTCACTGCACGTCTAAATTAATGTGAATTGCCAAGTTGTAGATCACGTGACGTCAGCCGGCAGACTCGAGAGAGAATCTATTGGCATTTAATTCCAACATTGTACAAAGAGTCAAGGCCTCGAACACAGACGAGATGCATTCGAAACTTCAAATGTCGCATCGCACAATACCATTGCCTTAGCAAGAGTATTTTATTGCCGTGTTTACAAACAGATGGCAATACTTAAAATTCACCAAGAAAATACTAAACAATTAGATGAAAATTTACATCACGTTTTAAGATTACAAATTTACGAAAACGACCATAGCTTGAAAAAGAATGTCATTTCATAACCGTTATTATAATTGCAATTGTACACAATACTATTGATTGCCAATGCGAGAATTAGAAACAGTAATTAAAATCAAAACAATGTAATACTAAACATAAATGAAATATAAAATGGCGGAGAAAATCACAAAATTTTGGCAATGCCTGAGAAATAAATAAAAGCTTTAAGTATTAATGTTAATACTGAATTACTGTGCGAATGATGAATAAATATTTCTAACAGTCATTAATCCGAGCCATAAAGTCATCGATTGATGTAATCCATACTATAAAATGTATTAATATGAAATCTAACGTTGTTTATCAAACGAACTGATTAGAGAAAATTTCACATTCCTTCAAAATTTGCAACTATTTAATGTGCAAATTGTTTAAATACGGTGGTACTGTACTGAATTAATTAAATATAAAAGGTCATGAACGTAACAGTGCTAATAAAAATGTCAACCATTTAGATTTTAAGATAGAACGCGTTGATATGTCCGCGCATTATGAGATCATCTCCGATGCATTCCAAATGCATACATTACAAATATATCTGTGGGTTTTTTATTTTCTATGTTTCATAACATATTTTTATCGATAAATAAGTTGTATATCCATTAAGTCAATTGTATAACAATGTTATTTCCAGCTAACATTCAAAACAAGGCACTTTTATTCTTATTTTAATTTAAATGATAAAATAGTAACTTAAATTCAAATAACGATAGAAAATCTAATTCTAAAGCACACCCACAACTATTAATGTTCTTCAACTTAAAATGGAAAAAGTTACAAAGGATAAAAGTATGAAAATTGTAGCAAGATGCAAAATTGTATTTGGTAATATGAGTTTCTATAGCGAAATAAATACGGCACGTGGAGACTTTTATCCCGGTTGAGGCATAAAACATAGTTGGCAAGCTACGTGACTGGACTCCTAATAAAACCACACGGCATATTGAGGCTTAAATCTTCTTTCGCCTATAAGCATTTAAGAAGAGATTCACTTGAAATATACGACTCCGTCAACAACTCAAGTTTTGTGCTGCTATTTTTATTTTATTTTATTTTATTTGGGACAACAAACAATTGTGTAATAACATCTGCTATTTAATTTACCTACCCAAGAATTATTCTTACATATTTTTATTTTCACTAAACTGATATTCAGAACCTGAATTCAATTAAGTGGCTAAAGTTGCCTTAAACAAAAGCAAAAAAATGAAATTGCATTTATCTAAAGAGCCAGGTAAAAAGCAGAAAACGTAACAACATTATTTCCTGTTAAAATGCTACGTGTAAAAGGCCCTGAGAACAGGGGGCGATAAAACGAAAGGCTCATCTCCGAGCAAAAAGGGTTTATTAAGTTTTGGCACCGAGGCAATTTTAAAGGCAATGCCTTTAAAACAATTCTGGATGCGATAAAAATGGTTTTTTAACTTGTGGCTGGTTAGATAGATGTAGCAGCTATAAAGGCATGTAATTACATCATAATTTTTAATCTAACAACACAAACATATCACAATCACTGTCAAAATAAAACTAATTTAACTTTTACTTTAATTATTAAGGGCATTATTAAAGCTTTCGACACCTAAGGCATTTTAAAATCAAAAAGGGGAAAACTTTCCAGCTAACAAGACCTGATAATATCTTCATCTCTTGAAATTTGAATTAATAAAACCACCAACTCATTAAAACTTTCCTGTTAAAAGTGCACAAGAAGCATTTTGAGAGATAAAGTAGATGTAAAAGTTTCAACTCAAAATTAAACATTGGCCCGATAAGGACCAAATACAGATTTTAATTTTTCGTTACTGTAATGCATGTATTAATAGGCATATAGAACAAAATCTTATTGTTGTTCTCGTCAATTTGACGTATTACAACTCCCAGGGGCCATGACGCGCGACGTCATACAATTGATACAATTACACGGCAAATTACTTGCTATATTAAACTGCTATTCAATTAGGTTCCACGCTAATACATAATATATTAATAATTAAATTAATTAATCTACCGCGTATAACTCTATACCCTACATATAAAATGAACGAAGAAAGTCAGATTCCTATCAAGACCTATCAATGTTTTTGATATTTCTTTGTGTGTTGTAGTGCAAAAACATAGAACTTTTTGTCCTTTAGTTATTAAATGTTATAATATGTAATGATATGTTGCAATTGAATCAAAGCTTTGTTTCTAAAACGATTTTTATACTAGATGGGCCTTCAAGAGTCCCGTTACCATATAATTTAAAAAAACTGCGCATAATGACATCAATGTACTATTAATGATAAGGAGCAAACACGATATTCCTATAAAGAATTATAAATCCAAGGCTAGTAAGTAAGACACGTCACCACAGCATTGAGCAATAGTATTGATCTGTTTAAACGACTTCAATGCATTGTGCAGTAAGTAGTAAGTAAATAGCTTCAAGCTAAAGCACTGCGCTTTTCTAGTTGGCACGGCTGTACTTAAAAAATGTTCTTGTGTATGCAGTCTACGTGATGGGAATCCAAATGAACTTTATATTGATTTTATGGATCGCTTATACTCAACTTTAATGGAAAACGTTTTGACACGCGAGCACTTGTTTAATCTACGGTAATCCGCCGCGATAAATCGTGCACCTGATAAGTTAATGCAAATTCTTGTAGCGATAATCTCTATTGATTGTGGTATGTGTCCACATATCGATTTGCCGTGATTGTTTTAGTATCCTTACACATTATTAGATTGAAGAAAACAATTATTTACTTATTGCTAAACAGTTTCGACGTTTTGGCTAGTTCAATTAAGTTTAAAAGGTTCGGCTCCATTTCAAATTATGATATCTTCAGTTGTATATTATAGTAAAGAAGTATAGTTTAACGAAACAAATAAATTTAAACTATAATTCACGGCATGATTCATTACTGCACTCGTTATCCTGAGACATCTTATATCTAGAACAAACTTGTGTTTTCTTCAAAGATTAATCCGGATAATAAACGGAGCGGTGGCACTCTTGCCTCGGAATCTTATAAGCCTTATTAATATGGGGAGTTTATCCAAAACAAGCCTACATCAGTAAACTTAATTACATTTGTAATTAATTATTAATAACATAAGATACCATTACTAATTATTACCAAAGCTGATCCATGATATTACAATAATGATTTATTAAAAATATATTTTCATGAACTTCAGTAAACGGACGAAATACCTTTGATTTAACGTTCGTGTCAGTTAATACCCTTCAGCTTTAACAGATTCTGATAACCGATTACATTATGTCTGATAACGGCTAGGTCGATACTTGTAACTAGCAACAAAACAAAGACGATCCAAAAGAAAAACACAAACAAAACACTCATGTAATAAAACTTTTTAGTAAAAAAATATTTATTTATTTTATATCTAAGAAATGTATATTTTTTCAATTAAGATAATTTTGTTCTAGGTATTATCAAAAAGGCCGATAATACACTACCTATTATCAACTAGAAGTTTTAAAAATAACATTGTATAGATTACGATAGATATCTACTCGTAGGAGTTATTGGCTCAGAGCGTTAAAAATATTATATTTAATGTGTGTATAGTTATATATACAGTAAGTACAAAAAAAAATATATTATTTGTAATACAAGACGATCAATGTATTCAAAATGAGTCGATGCATTCAGCGTTTACGCCAATCAGAAAAATGCTGTCTATCAATTGATAACAAAAATAACGATAATCTTGCAAAAAAAAAATCGTTTATTTTCATAATCGAAATATCTATGTACTCTGAGATATTAATCATAATTGATTTTAGAATTAGTATTTAAGTACCTACTCAGTTATCTTTACACGAGCACAAAGCATCGTGTGATCATAAATTCAGTCCTATATTGGACTACAAAATTAAGAAATCTGTGTTCACTCAGAACAAGGGTAATTATTTCTGTTGATATTAAGAATTAGAATACCATATCCAAATACCCGCCATAGTCACTCACGTGGGTTTAAAAAACAACAGAAGTCAAAGCCCTGCTATGCCGTCTGATGGTGGCACGACATACTTTTTACTCGACTGGATATCGACCACCGCAACCATGTTGAAAAACCCGCCATCGCGACCCGTTCCGATCAGCCGCATTCCGGGGTCAGCTGGTGAGTATGCAGTAGGGCATGTCGGCATAATACAAGTGCGAACAAGAGGCCAGACGTCGGTTGCAAGTCAAAACTGTTGGACTGCATTATATACATGTGTAATAGGCGCAATCGTCAGCTGTGCAAGGATTAAAAAAGAAATGGCTCTCTTGTAAGATATTAAGGAAGAAAACTTTAGCCCATAATCTGGATTGCAAGTATACAACTTCTTTTCAATTTCTATTTAATGCCTAAATTATGACAATAAATAAATCTTTTTGGTCGTGATTACCAAGGATAGTTTTAATAGTTGAAAATAAAATCATTTTTAATGTAGTGATTCATAACAATGAAATGCTAATGCGGCTTACTAATAGGTTTGCGAAATAATATCCGTAGGTAGAACAATATTGAATATTAAAACAATTAAGTGATTAATTTCATGTTTATCGACACTCAAAATCGTTTATGACTTCGATAAAATTAAATAATGTTGAAATATAAAAAAATATGCAAGTTCCTTACGGCCTAGAGGTTGTGAAAACTTCATTTGACTTTCTACAAACCGAAGTCAAGCGATTTTTATAAACATTTGGTCACGCTTTGTCCTTCATTGCCGACTGTGATTGCACACCACTACGCAATTATATCTTTATTGCTTTATCATAGAGCTGAAAGTGCGCGACCGTTTGTGTAACCGTATACAAGTAGAAAACCTTTACGTCAGTTTTAGTACCGTAACGAGAACAGCCTCGGTTACGACTACATTTGCTATTCATTAGATACTACCCTATATAGGAAACCGTCTTATACCGGGACACCATAAAAGGCCCATAGGTATGCGAACAGCGAATGCTTGATTTCTTACTGGACCTTCGTAAGAGTTACGTAAATAAGTTAACATAGACGGCTCCGGGATTAAGCTACGGAAAAATAGATAACATGCCTTTAACATTATAATAAGAGATCGTTAAAGAAAACGCGCAAAATTGAATATCATCAATATGATTACAAGTTTTGCATATAATTTGTGTCGGCTATCGCTGCATAACACAGAAGTTGATCACGAGCCTATGGCTAGTAGAGAAAATCGTGTTCGTATCGGGTGACGCGTGCCCAGCCGACATCCGACACGCATTGCAAGAGACAAGGAAATAAATTTACAGTTATGCGAAACTCATGCACGTTATACCAGGACATGAAAACACCCGAACGTGTTGAAACTCACTCGAACGTAAAAAGGCAAAAGTGTATGAGGAATAACTATCAAATTGGTCTAGTGACTGTCGTTCTTCACAATAATTTAACATCATCACTTAGATATTACTTACATTAGTTCCAGCATGCCTATTGTAAGTGGGCCGCACTGGCGCTGGACGCGCTGGTTGCGGAGGAACTTTTAATTGTCTTCTATCGAATGACGATACATGATTGCCAGACCATCCCCAGCGGCCAGGCCCGTTGCTGCCGTGTGGAAGAGAGTAAGACGATTGCGGTCTTAAATGTCGGGTATTCGGACCTGACAATATTGGACCGGCTGGACCTCCTGGCGAAACAGGACTTCCTGGCCCCTGAACATAATGGTAATGCGGAGGATTCGACACCGCCGCTCCCCACATAGTACGTACACTTGTTGTCACACGTAAACACTGCACGAAACACCGATCACTCCATCACATTGACCACACTGACTTTAAATCCACATTCCACGAAATTCAACTATCGCCTTATCGACATAAACTCTGATAAATTCCAATTAACCAATCGGTATTTTATATTATTCATAAATTTAACACTGATAATGGCGCACACATTTCGAATCAGCTACCAGTCGGTAGCGAGCGATCCGGGCCACTGTTCGCGTTAGAAAGACAACTTAAAAACATGAACACTTCGAAAGCAACCGTCACCGGACGCAACCGATACGCGTGAAGAATTAATTTGTTTTCGATGGACAATTGTTTCATCAAATAAGGTTTGTGATGGACATGAAGTGAATCTAATGATATGAACCTAATAATTCAAAAGTAGTCTAACTTAAAGCTATATAAGGCAATAAAAAGAAACGCCGATATCGAGGTCTAATGTCCGTGCAACACTTCAAATGTTCACAATAGTATTTACAATGCAAATGAATACTTTTAGTTTCCATAAAAGTTTTTAAGACGACCGCGATGTCAAGTACGGGTGGAATGCAACGAAACTGCAGAAACAACAATCGTGTGCGAAAGTTCACATCACTGAATGACATTGGAACATTCAATGGCAACTTTGATTCGAACGTACTATCACTTTATGTTGATTACACAAACGTAGATATACGTAGATAGCACAAGAGAAATCTATTTCCCGACGCAACTAATCCATCGTGATGGACGGCGTGTGAGTTTCAACGCATTTGAATGTAGACTGGTTGCGTGTTGCGAACGGTTGTCGAGCGTTCCACACCGGCCGTCCTGCCGATTGCATTATGATTTTTTCGCAAGGGACCGCGGGGTGACGGCGGGACGCGGGCGGCGAACGGCGCCAGCGGAGCGTACACCGGCCGCTGAAGCAGCGGCGCAACGCAGCGAAACTCGTGCGCAGATTTTAACTACCCAACAGTGCATGCCCCGAGTACGTCAAGCATTTACTGTCATACGGCTACCGACTGCAAACTATCATTTCCATCAAATCAAATCGATGTTTTAAGAATATAATATGTAAACTGAGAAAGGGAAGGCTGGAGAATATCTACTAAGACCAAAAAAGGATACTTAATAATAAAGTTATCTTTAAAAACATCAAATAGGTTTAGCGAAATTATTTATAAAATAAATCGAAAACAGTTGGTAATATAGACATTCCGTCAATAGAACGTTCCAGTGGGCGCACGCGAAAGTCAGCAAAACAAAGGCGTTACAAAACTTTCGTTGAAGCACAACTGCTGGTGACTTGTTTGAACCCACAATAGAAGGCATTAGTATTCTGAGTGTGGTCGACGCGGCACGGCATCGGGTGGACGGTCCCGAGGAGTCACCGCCCGCGGAGCCGTGCACTGAATACTGACCTTTGTGAACTACACACAACATTCCTCGCATTTACGGCAATGCTACGCGTTCGACATTAGGTCATGCAGCCCACATACGTTATTCGGTCTACGGTCCGTTAGATCCTTACTGGGCTCATCACGTTTTTGTTATTGACATTGCCATACTAGAACGACCATCTACGAACGGCTTGTTGGGATTCATAGAAATATGCAGATTTCATAAGAAACGTGTACGCAAAATACATCGCAACAGATGAATCAATTTCATGCCGGCTTTCGTAATGAAATTCCGGAAGTTGAGCAAGAACTAAAATGGCAATACAATCGTGAGTATTCGCAATGTTATGCGCTGTACTTTTAAGCAACACTGCCTTTACTAATTCTGAAGGTGGAAAGTGCTGTTAGAACAAAAAGAACTCTTCAAGTAAAATGTTTAGTGACTCATGGTCATGTTGCATGACCTACCCGTGACTTGTGCGACGGAGTCAGATGATTAACTCATATTTAAATAGGTAATGTGAAAACCCATTAACCACACAATTTAGCTATCACAAAATCTTAGCGTTTTTATAGGATATTATATATACAAATATAAGGTATATCTGCAACATTTCCACACTACTCAAACAAAATGTCACCACACGACACTTTTATAGCGAACCGAGATTTTTTAACGTTGTTTCTCTCACCAACTAGGAAGCTGGTTGCCGTAAATAAATAACTACAATCTAACCTACATCAGAAAACCGGTGCTTAGAACAAACTTGTTGCATGAAATCATCTAAATAGTTACGAGATTGGTTGTATGCCAGTCTGAAATCAAGCAGAGCGACTGATAAGTGATAACGTATGTTATCATGATACATCACATTCCTGCTACACGTACAGTCGAATGAGATAACGGAGCTTGTAAAAAACAAAATAACACGCAGAGCAAACAAACGAGAGTTAAAAAGATCTCTATAAAAAGATAGCGCCAAGGTTTATACGAGCCGTTTATAAGAATTTTATTACAGCCAAACGCTGATATGAGAACTTTGCCTGAGTTCTTTTTTTATGATTCAGCACGTTATGAATCAAGTGGGTCACCTGGTAGTAAAAGATTGAGAGGAATCTATGGAGAGTGGCCGATCATTGAGGTATTTCGCCTGTTTTCTGATGCAAAAGTAGCTAGTTTACTACTATGTTGTAAATGGCACTACTTGGTCTAATCGACCCTTTCGTGCTGTAGGTAAAACATTCTTATTGCTAAAAAATACAATACTGACTGCTATTCGGACTAAATTGAATTTTGCGTAATCTATAAATCAGAAGAGTTAATTAGTTTGTTTGAACGCGCTAATCTCAGGAACTGGTTACTGGTTTGCATTGAAATTATAAATATATTAACATAAACTATAAATATTACATAATTCAGCAATATAACAATATTATTATTATAGACAAAACAAACTTTATTACCCTGGATATAAATTATAAAGGTTCTGCAGGAAAAGGAAAACGCTATTATATTAACACAGATGAACAATTACAATAATATTTGTCATGATACTTTTCCTGCAAGCTGTGGTAAGTATTGGAAATAGCCCCAAAGTCGCACCAGCCGCGCTGTTTTTGTAAAAATCTGTTTACGTCGCATCAGTCACGTTAGTTCTTCTAGAAATAGAGTAGCGAAAAACAGAATTAATTAGTATGGCAGACAGTTCATTTTCAAAGTTTTCCATTACCGCATTACAGAATTTAACCCAAAACCACACCAATTATACAAATTTATTCACTGCTACAATAACAAAAAGACAATGTCATACTATAAGACAAAACATATAAACAAAAATACGTGAAGTAACGTAGATGTTGGAACATGAATCGAGACTAGACTCGCGGCAACGTTCCAACTTAAAGTTTGGAAACATTCACAACATAAATTGTCGCTACACAATGACTCCTAAATTTATTGCCGCGGTTTAGTTTCCACGAGGATATAAAAGCTTTATATTAGTACCCGTGCGCTTTAAACATTTGCATACAATATAACGTAATTATTTTTACTTAATGGTTGCCTTATTAGGTAAGGTAGATCACTTGTTTAAATGATTCATAATAAATACCTACTACTTTTCAAATGGCAAATCCGTGATGAATTTTCATTCTTGTATGTACAGACATGTTACTTACCAATATTAATTATCGAAGATTAATAACCTACGGTGTCATCGTATCCCGGCTGTTCCACAGGTGGCATTAAACGTAGACCAACATTATACCTTTTCAAACAGTTTCCAATACAGTATGTTGACAATTCGCATTGTGCATCGTGTGCAGTATGGTGACAGTAAAGTGTCCCAGTTAGCCGACAGTTCGCACCTGCGCACCTAGCGGCTGATGTGTGGGGGTACAGACCATTTACGTCACATCGGAAACACATTAAGTGGACCGACGACGCCATAAGAGCACAATATCCGACCGGCACCGTACGCGCCAGGTGCTACCGGTATTACACTGGAAAACAGGAGATCGAACCTGAACGATATCAACATCTAAATTGTACCTTCCATGTAATTGAATGTAGAAAAATATGATGCAGCAGACACTAACACGTGTGGGAGATATAGCTTCGCATTAAAAGCCGGACTACAAACTATGAAGATTAAAAGGCGATTAAAGCAGTAGCGGACTTTCAATCGACTGTGATGAAGGCAAGTGTCACAGAAAAGACCAGCAAAGTCGATTTAATAAAGTGAACTGGAAACCTTTGAGATTTAACGATATGCAAATTCCTAAAGGTGATCACTGCCGGCATGCAAATTGATTTCAAATTTATGACACCCTTTGCTTTTCTCTAATGAAGACTCAATCAAATTAGTCACGGACCACGGTTCAGTCGAGCGGCAGCCACGAGCAGAAGTTTAAAATCATAGTAATTGAATGACTGGTCGAAGAAAAGAGTTGTATTAATCTTTAAGTTCTAAGGAATTTATTTTTATTACACCATAAAATATATTTATTCTGCATCAAAGACTTTCTCTTGTTATACGTTTCCAACATATTGCTATCCATATACACATGTGATACGTATATGCGGAAGGGTATTTGTAAAGCATTCTCAATAAAAATGTAAACCACAACAAACATACTTCAACGCATATGCACATTTGTTTATTTAGTATACTGGACTCACTCATCGCTAAACTAGAACATTCAACTGATTGGTGAAAAAACTGTTTAAATAGCCTTATATTTTCTCACACTTTAAAATAAAAGCCACTCAATGACGGAAACGAGTGCCTCGAATACACTTCCAGTGATGAAAGTTTACAAAAAAAAAATCATTAATGTTCCCAGAGAAAAAAGGTCTGGTAAAAAGTATAAGCCAATGAATAAGAAGCATTTGTATTTTCCAGAAATAATTCAATTAAACAAAATGAAACTTTTACACAACATTATAAACAGTAAAAGTTTTACGCCCCAAGTCACAATGCTGCGTTGTAAATGGACGTCTCTCATCACGTTTTATGTTACACACGCGTACATTAGCAAAAATGTAGCCGTTGGTTTATAATGGCCTTTTAGCGGCCGTTGTTTAAGGGTATTAGTTCAAATGGAGGTTTCTTTGGAGTAAACACAGAAGGTAAGTGCTGACCTAACAGTGCATCGTGAAAAGTGTATAAAATACAAAATACGTTAAACAAATAATGAACCACTTTCATTTTATCTGCGAAAGACAATTTCTCAGCGGAAGAACATTCGATTATCAAGCGCAGTATTGGTTTAGAAGTGTTATTTGTACCTGAAGCAAAGCGCAGTAAAAGAAAATCGACGTGTGTGCACGACACGCGACGTTCCACTTCGAAACCAACGTAAGATACACACAGGAGTTTCAAAGTATCCGCTAAAAGAAGTTACGCCAGGAACAATTTTAGATCGCTGCAGCTCTCTATTTATTTATCGTGAACCGAGCGCGATTTATTCCACGAAATGTTTATATGCACAACTTTTTAAATTAGGTCGAAAATATTTTCGTATTACGAAACCGGCAGTTACAAAACTAAGACATAAATATAATCAATCTATCGTGGTTTTCGTGTATAGTAGGATCGCGTGTAAATTTTAGATGTAGAGCATTGCAAATGAAATTTCATGTAGTATATTTAAAATTTAAAAGTGGTTCATAGCGTTCATATAATTTAAGCAAAAGAAATTATGCCACATCGCATTAGATTTCAAAATCAATCATAGGTATCAGCAATCCATAAATGCAAATTTCGAATATATGGCTAAGTTAAACCCAATCACTCAACGTCACACGTTTGAGAGGATTTGGATGAACATAGGTCGATAGATAGTTGATGTTCTGGATTAGCATACATGGCTAATTTGATTCCAGATCAATAACTGTTTTTCTATATGCACAATATTCATAATATAACCAGTGTGCAGACAAGCAAAACAACTACTGATAAACGGACGTAATGTTTACACTAAACAGCGAAAAAAACAAAACCAGAGGTCCAACCGCGTTTGATGCATTTCTGTTCAAAATTGTCAATAGCGACTTCCACACGACCTAAGCTGCTTGCGTACGGATATAATCTAAATTGAAAGTAGAAAGTATATACAAACAAAACCCCTTCCTTATAACGAGTGTGCCATGAACAGATAGCAATCGATTTTATCATTTATCTATTTATATATGCATATCGAAACAATCTCATAAACAAATACGCCGGCGGAACGAACAAAACGAATAATTTCCTCTCAGTGTAAAAACATCACGTTTTCATAGTAAAATATGACGAGTTTGCTGTGAAACCCGACTCTTTGTTCGACGCGTGCGTGTATGCTTTACATTGTGTGAATGCAACATACAATATTATATTATTGTGTTGTCTGGTCTGACGGTAATCTACTCCCGTGCACCGTTATTCAGGTTGTGGTTAGGACTAGTTGTGACAATTTCAGTAAATGGGATTCGACGTGCGACAGTATAAGCCGTTTGTTATTAAGTGCTCTTGGTAATATTTCGTTGAAATTTATATCGTATTAAGTAACATTATAATCCACTGACAACCTAGCCCCTTTGAGCTGGAACCGATTCGTATGCTCTCTTTGTGCGTACAAAATATAATTTGCTTGATCGCAGAAATTACACATATCTTACTTGCCAATCAAGTTATTTTTTCAGAGTATCACATAAGGGCCTAACGGTTAGACCTATAAGGCTTTCAATACTGAATTACGAAACTCCGAATAAAATAGAAAAAATGTGCCTGCAAATTCTTTCATCGTCCCCTAATTCATTTAAGCTTTAAAACAATATAATAACACGGGCGACCATCCCCTAAGCGGGGACAAATAGCCCAGCAAAAAGTCGTGTCAAAAACGATTTAATTTTATACGATCACCGCAGCGATTATGCTAAAGAACTCCCCTTTAACACGATAAGCTATCAACAGCAATTATAAATAGCTTTAATATGAGCTCGAGACACCACACCACTCTCACCAATTAAGATCACTGCTCGGGCTAATGCAGTTCAGGTAATGAACGACCAATATGGTCTAATTAAACGATAATGTAAACTTCGATTAAGATAGACAGCACTTAAAACGAAGATATGCAACCAACTTATTAATAACTTTAATGTTTTATCCGTAAGTGGCCAAGAGTTACGAGAGACACACATTACATTTTTGTAAACTTAGGTTTGATCTCTTAATGATAAGGCAAAGGCGCAGTTGGTTGATATTCGCTGATCTTTATACGTCCTATCGTGAGATATGTCGACGAGCCTTTCGCCATATTTTATTTTACTTCCGACATAAATTACAATCCCGAGTAATAAGATGTGTTTTTCGAGTCGAAAACGAACTGATTATAATTATTACGTAGGACCTAATTATTTAACAAACCCACACGACATTCTGATACCGTTGGTAAGACCGAGTGGCGGACGGCAGGTGATTAACGTATTTCGAATAAACTGGAAAGCATCAGATTAGTACGTAAGCTTAAGAGATTCAGAAGACAAATATGGTAACTTAACCCTGCTTAGTAAAATAAATGAAGATACTTGCAAAGTGTTACAGCATTAAGATCTTTATATCCGTTCGCTGACCTTTATAAATCTCTTTAGTTGGCTCCTATGCAAACAAACATGAAATTGATTCGATATCAAAGTATATTTAAACAACGGTTTTACAATTTTTGATGTCAAATCTTATGAATGACAAAGAATACTAAAATTATAGACGGTTTTACAGAAACGAAAAAAAAACTAGAATGAATGCATTACAGCCCACTTAATAGAACGGAAATGTTAACGATTAACAAAATCATCAGATATACCACTACAGTTAAATGAAATCTAAAAAATCTCAAGTACCGTCCATGTTGCCAGTAATAAAAATTTATCTTCCTATCTATTGGGTTGTATTTCTTTAATTACTCGAATTACCGAAGCAATCGCTCCAAGCGCCAGGTATATTTTTGAATGGAGTCGGGTAATTTTGGAAAGTGCCCGCGGCCGGCTTGAATGGTCACGCAACATTAAATCGTCGATTAGAGTGAGCTCAATCGGAATTAATGATAACCAAGTATGGTGTCGCATTGTTTGAACATCGACTGTTTTCACTTGATATTGTTGTCGGGTGAAGGTATTGTGATGAAATAGCTAAACGACGTCACAAATAAACAACTAAATATGCTAATTAAGTTTTGCTAACAAATACACACATAAATCATTTAACTACTTGCTCTTTATAATAGCAATATATTTTACGATTCTTTCCTGTAAGCATTGTGACTTCATCACACAAAAAATACACATTTATTTCTACGTGCCATTTAACTAGAAGCTTCAACCATTTTATTGTTTCAAAACAAGTCATATGTCACCGGACAAAAATGCTATTCATGTACACAGCCTACTAAATTTTCATTCATACGAGCACTGGAAACCTTTGTAAAATACACACAATATAATTAAGTGTACATTTCGTCAAGGTTAAAGTGACAGTTGTCGGACGTTCAGGGGCCTTATTCTCTATCCCGCACGTTATTTTAACAGTGCGTAACAAGCACGTAACACAACGCGTCATGTTTAGGACTATAGAAATTTGACTTACAGAATACCATTCCACGCACATTTCTCGAAGATAACATGACATGGCCGCGTTACGCGTTTACACTATCATACAGAATAAGGGCCCAGAGCGTAATTAACACGTATTCTACGGACATATTGTGAATATGTAATGCGTTATACGTGTTGGACACACATCTACACCAAAACTGTGACGAAACACTTAGCAATGTTGCCAGCACTTAATAGCATCAAATCTTGAGTTTTTTGTGCTTCACGGAATAATCATCGGTCTGATGGATGGAAACAGACTACACTGCACTAAAAGAAAGAACATCTCCCCAAAATATATTTTCTGCACCAAGAATCGAATCTAGAGATCCCAAAACCGTCATTTTATGCACTGTTGAGTCATTGAAGAATTTTTGTATTAGATCCAGATTTTATTTTGTTACGTTATACTTTTAAATCACTTAGGGCGCTATCTTGATAATTTATTATTTATTGAAAATACCTCGAAAACAAGAAACAAATAAATTAGACGACCTTCAACCTCAACTGTTGAATATGTATTGTGTTTATAATTATCGTTAGATTCTAATTGGAAAGTTATTTAAAATGCCAATTCAACGAAGATCGATTTACGCTAGTTTCAAATTAACAAATAATTAGAATAGTTATCAAAATCATTGATCCACGAAATCTACTTTATAAACTTTGCCAACCCACACCGAATAAAAATTATACAAACATTTACAACAGCAAATGTTTGTATCAACGCTCACTAAAAAACGCTTAGTAAAAAAAAATATAATCGTGTTTTAGCGACGACTTAATTTGAATTAAATATAATTTCAAATTAAGTAACGATACGCGTTATAAGATTTTCAACCTTACATAATAAATTTATTTATATATAGAACGATACAGCATACATTCATAAATATTTGAAAAGTTTCTTAAATAAACATGAAAAGTTAAATGTCAAATATAATAAACGGAAGTCTAATGATACCGACATTTCACCATATTATTATAAACAACTTGATTTTAACTTGGGCTTTAACGGTTTCTGTAAACAAACGTCTTTAAAAGTAATAGTAGTTAAGCAACAACAAAACAAAAATTAACAGCTAACCTTCCAAACTATATATATAAAAGAACTACATGTTAGGCACAACAAACATTTAAAGTTTTCAGAGACTGTAAACTTCTAAAATGGTCTGTCTTTGATAAATTCTAACATTCAAAAGGAGAGAAGTTCTGAAATAAAGTTGAGCGAGTTTAAATAAAAACCAGACTTGAAACATTTTAGGATTAGAAACGCTTTTTATGGGATAAAGCGTTCGTAGTTGGCAAGTAGGTAACTAAGAATTTTACAGCATACCTACATATTACATACGAGCATTAATTATAAAATAAATCTTCCAAATACTAAAAACGCACACGTTTATGAAGGTTTTTGTGTGTTTCGATATTTGTTAGAAATAAACGCAAAATCGCTGAACAGATTTGGATTAAATTTGACATACAGATATACACCATGTCTTGAGTAAACATTTTGGTGTAATCACCTCAGAAAAGTGGGACTCTTATCGAAATAAAGGTTTTCACACGGGATGAGGCACGACGGTAGGCTAGTGGTTTATAAAAGAGTATATTATTAGATTTTTACGCTTATTGCAGCAGACATTTTCAACGGAAGCCTAAGTAGAGAATGGTGCTAAAGTGGTGAACCTGAAAGGTCACCCACTCAAGGGCAGCGTTTAATGTCAGCGGCAAACACCGTATAATGGGGAAATTTAGGGGGGCGCGCTTACGTCATTCGCGTTGTCGGGGTGGCGCAAAACACGATGAAATCAGAAATTATATGATAAGAAGGTTTACAAAAAATGGTAATTATAATGCAAACCATATGATATTTAGAATATATTGTCTGTTCAAAAAGCGCAAGCTGTGCTAGAAATAGATTTGTATAAACGTACATTTCTTATATGTATATTGTGAAATTTTGGATTTAAAAATAATGAAAATTTTAATTTTATATGCAGAGGAAGAAAATATTAAATTTGATATTATACATTGTGTATTGTAGCCTCAAAGCTAGTTCAGATTGCAGGACGAAATAATTAAAAAAGGACTGAATCTTCAGTTACAACTCATTTAAATTTTCCTGATGCATAATAATAATCTTATTCTTTTTACTTCACTAGCCTTTTTCGACCACTTTGGTGTAGGCCTCCTTTAACATCTTTCATTCGTTTTCTTTCGTTGCTGGCGCTTTTTTCACTATGGCTTCCAATCAAGGAACAATCAAAATCTCAACATTTGCTCTACATAAATACTTGTATCGCGTCTAAGAAATGGTTGCGTGCGAAACATCGAACTAATAATCTGTAAGGCCAAGGACAGTTGTACACGCGAATCCAATTACTTAGAACAGACCACTCGCCAAGTCTGGAAAGCAATTACAACCGAGTAGGTACCAAGCCGGAGGTTTTCATCGGTTATCGTCATAAATTATACAGCTATAGAACGTAAATGTTGTTAATCATCAAGGATTGAGTTTAAAATTATTATGCTTCGTTACTGTGGAATGTACCATTGAGTACGAGATAATCGTTTACAATTTAATGTCAATATGTCTATGTTTATTATTGTATAATAATAGATATTATTGAATGCCTCAAACAATTGATTTGAGTATACGTACGTAAATTATAAATTATATTTTATAACGTACGATTAATGTGAAAACAGAAAAAAATATATTTCATGAAATAACTTAAAAGTCTTAGCGGAAAAGAGATCGAAACTTAAAATTTACTTCTTTCTTTAGCAAACGAACACTATTCCAATGGGGGTTTTACTCAGTTTCTGACATTTTCACACAAATGAATGAATTATTAAATAAAAATTTAAATACGATTCTAAAACCTCTTGAGCTGAAAACAAGCGTCATCTTCGGCCCTAACTCCTAAATTATTTATTTTATGTGGCGCTCGCAATGTCATACCCATGGGGGGCCAAAAACCTGATCAAACATTCTTTTACAGGCGTCATACAAAAAACTCTGCCTAAAAAACTCGCCTTAAAACATTCAAAGTCGACAACTTTTAAATAACCAAATTACTTCAAAAGTTTAAAATTCGTTTATAACTCTCAAAGGTCTATTTAACCCGTCATGACTTGTCAAAATTTTATTTTCAAATATGTACAGGTAGCTGAATGTTTGCCGCCAAACATTGACAGCTACGCGTGTGACGGAAAAATAACCTTATTATGTAGTATATAAGGTTATAATCCCGTGACACACGCAAATGTCATGTAGCTGTCTTGGCTCGCCGGCGAGCCACGAGAGACCAAGAGTTAAAACAAAAAGTTAAATAAAAGAATACATCTCGCTTTTGTTTACCGGCGTCATTCTTTAAAATATTATAAATTTAATATCTCTTGAAGTTCACACACTTAAATTTTAGTTTACTTGACTATAAATTATACTAGGCTGACCCATTATCTCAAAGGCAAGCTTACCAACAAAGGTAAGAACTTAAAACACGTTATATCACGGTAGTAACGGCAAGAATCCAAATTATTCAACCACTACTGAATGGAATAAATACTGTTGCCTACCAGTTAACATATGCGCTACGTGTCGCCCATTCAAAACCTGCCTTCTAACGGAACAGAATTCGGAACATCATTATCGTTTTATATACTAACATTCCTACCAAGCATATTTAAATAAATGCAATTTAATATACATAATTAGATTCACAAAGTTCGTAACGGCTATTAAAGGTGATGAAAAATATTTAAATTGAATTGGAAATGATTACCACACAATGCACATCGAAAATGCAATCAAAATTGTCCACTTGCATGCAAATTCCAATGAAAATATTCCGTAGCGTACGCATATCAAGTAAAACTTGTACAAAAACTGCAATCATGCGAAGATAGATGAGTTGGGACATGCCCATTGCTCGTGTACGTATGAAGTTCATTAACTGTGATGTTAGTTACACATGCACTTGCTTGCCTACAGTTAATAGACAGATTCGCAAATACTCTTATTCTTATTCATTTTGATAAACCATTTGAGGACTTACGAAGATTTTTTTCTAGGCAAACTACTTCAATTGTAAATTCTTTTTGTCCAAAACACTAGGTTGCGTTCTACACAGTAGATAAGGGTAAGAATAGAATATCTCATGTCACTTTTTACATGTATCATTATTGTCTTCATGTATTCACACTACTCTACCGAGCTTTTATCTTACCGTCGCGGCGTCTGTAAACATTTTAATTGGATCTCCATAAAGCAAGTTGAATAGCTTTTCTAAAATTAAACACAGCAAACTTGAAATGGAATTACAATTCATTTGTATTTAGAAACATTTATTCAAGATAAAACCACTTTGGTAGCCTCAGTCTAAAAAAATAAAGTCGCTTTCTGTGTAATGACATCTACCGCAGCTATCATAACAAAAGTGTTCAAGTAAACACATTTGAGAAATATTTTATATATGTTTAAAAACGAGAACCAAATATCGATAAAATAATATTTGCCCTTCACTTAGACCAAAATTCGTAATGGTTTGTCAATGGTTCAGTAAAGTATAAGGAGCTTAACGCAAATTGTTTTATTATTGGTCGATAAGATACATTTTGTAGAGTTTTACCGAATGAAAGTGATGCTCTTTCTATTATCGTGCTGGTAAATTATGAATATTAATGAACCGGCGTCGGCAACATGCCCGTGCCGGCGTGAATATTTAAAGCACATTTCGATGCAACGCCTCGACTAACTGTCTCTTGTCTTCAACACCACATCGACATATCACGTAACAATACAACGTGAATTTCACGAAAATAACAAATTAGGTTAGACACGAGACGGTACAGCTTGTCGAATACGTTCACTGAGGATGTTTGATTATAGATTGGCTTACAAAAGCAATCTAAATGTCATCGATGATAAAGTGATTGACATACTTTCGTAATATACGTTGATGAACGTATTCTTTTCAAGAGGTGAGATAGATTATATTTCATTACAGATTATAGGTACCTGTTACAAACGAACCGAAGTGGGAGCGCAACGACAATAACACGATGCTTTCCAATTTCGCCCCACATTCCTTCACGCGTGTTTATATTATTAAACCATCTCGACCAGCTCGGAACGCGTATCAAATACTAAATGCAACTTTTAAAAATACAACGTGGCTTGTATCAAATTCAGGTCAACCTTCTGCCGACCGTCACAAACGTGTTGTTCCTCTTTCGGTGCATTTAAAGTGTAGGTGCGACCGCTTTGTTGACAACTTTACGGAAAACTATTCTATTAAATTTGCGATTAACATTGAACTGGTCCGACATTCAGACAGCATGTCTAGATTGATAAAAGGGTGCGATGAATTAACTTAAACTTGCTATGGTGTGTTAAAAATGAATCTAGAACATTTCATTTATATAACGTGCATTTAATATGATTCGCTTCACACTTTTTAGATATCGGTAAAATTATGCTAACAAGGGAGGTGTGTCTAGGTCGCATTACAAACTGGTGCCACGAGGGGACGCGAGGGTACAGTGCCGCGTTAAACCTCCTTTCACCTACCGAGTTCCATAATAGTTCACGCAGATCACGAACATACCCGTAAGGTTCAGAGGTGAACTCGGTCGTCGGATAAGTGTGTTAATACTGTATATACATATGTATATGTTTAAAGTAATTTGATACTTCATTCTTGATCGGTGACACAAATCGCATTAACAACAAATAAATGCGCTATTGTTTTACAATCATTGAAACGGAATTCATTTCTGAATCATTATTGCGGTAACAAGAAAATCACATTTCTAATATTAACTCCATTAAGGTTATAGCTTAAGGTCCATTTTTCATACATTTTGTTTCACCTTTAATCTGGGTAACTAAACAAGTATTGACAAGTAAAGAATTTAAATTCACGTCTAGTTAGTGATAATTTCGTCGTATTAAATTTTAAAGGCCGAAATATCCATACATATTAATTATTTTTACGTTTTTCTTTCAACTGCGAGAACTAATCACTAATTAGACGTGAATTTAAATTCTTTACTTGTCAATACTTGTTTAGTTACCCAGATTAAAGGTAAATGTATGAAAAATGGACCTTAAGCTATAACCTTAAAGTATATGAAAATTATATAATAGGTATACATAATTAGGCGGAATAAAAAAAGTCATTTAGTAAATTGTCCAGTATTTGTATAACAATTGAAAAATAAAAAGCACCTATTATCTCTCTAGGATTCTACGCAACGACTGTGACATTCAAAAAACAAACAAAGAGGAGAATGTCTGACTAAAGCTGGTGTTTACAGAGTACGACAAACGTAGCAGTAAACCATGCGCGGCTTTGGAAATTATCCAAGTTCATTTTACATTGCTGAGTTGCACAGTCTTTCGAGAAAAGTTTAACCACCAACACAAACGGTGTACACTGCGCATAATTGAGTTATTCAAGTTTTTTTCGTTGACACCAACAAATCCTATACAAATAATGCTAGAAACACACCACACGCGGCTGCGGAGCCCTACAAATTTGATTGTTGATAAGTCCGGGTCGACGACTCTGCGCGCACGTCTAACGAGATTTGCCCGATTCGATACAACGTGAATCGCCGATATCGGATACAATATTCGAAATATTTAAAGCCTTTATTTACATTAACATAAATGTGAGCACGGGAAAACCATCACGTAAGGTCTGCTTGATTTACAGCAGCGGTATGTATTAATTTAAAATTCTGTTTAATTAATAAATATGTTTGGTAGTATAAAAGTTTAATATGTCAACTTTACACTGCTATTTAATGTAATTATTCAAAATGTTTGAATTTAATGTACGCTTATTCACAGGCAAAGGATTAAAACAATGACCTCCTACGCACGTCGCCAGTAGTCTTTGGAATTTATAATATTGATTCGAGGTTATCTAAAATTCGCAATACAAGAGAATGCTACCGAAGCAAATTCTCAAATACGGAGAATCAAATACTCGGAATTTCATTAAACTTAGTGGCGCCGTAACGCAAACAACACGGCGCGTCTATGTCCACATTTACTGAACGTATTTTATATTGCCTTCTTTGCTCGAAATAGCGTAGATTTCACGTGTGATATCATAAACAGCCCTTATACTGTATTAAACATTGTCAAACAGTTGTGTGCTTAATTACTATGTTGGTTAATTTTGCGTTTAAACAAGTTGCGGGTGTGATCGAGGCTCAACGAGGAAACAACGGCCCATATAGATAACGCTTGTCACATATGCAAACGAATGTAACATTCACCTTCCTATACCACTAACTGTTAATATTATAGTTGCGGTTGGTAGATATCCTGTAAAAAAACACCCGCCATCGTTCGACACACACGAGGTATTTAGCGCAAATGTTTAGAATATATAAATATTAACGGTATTGGCGATTGGTCTTCAAAATTAAAGCGTGAATGCTTCTGTAACGCCATCGCCTATTTAGGAAATTTAACACGTATAATATCCTTACATTATCTTGTAACATGTATATACCTAGATAGCTTGATGATGGAACGTTTCGACCTACATTTACGGTTTTTATTTGGGAAAACGCGTTAGAAATGTCACGCAGCGGCAGCAGGCAGCGCGGGCACGCACGACGCTCGCGGCATCGCATCGAGTTCGGAATAACAATCGAACCGTGGGAATCTGCCGCTAAACGCCACAATTATGAAACGCCAGCAACCACTGAGGATGTTTCACCTAGAGCTGGGCCGTGGTACAAACGCGCCGTGTGAATCGGTAACGGTTGTTGCGTCACACGACGGCCGCAGCGCGTTTGACGTGGTCACAATTCACATTCCTAAATTACAGATGCAATGTATTGTATCATTTTTTGTCCGCAGTTTAGGAGTTAGACATACCTACAGTGTAAGGTACCAGGAATGCATAGCTAATGAGGCTATGTTTGGGACAATGTTTAACATTGTAATGCATGTGCGGTGTTGCCCTGTTTTGTGCCAAGAGGGTAATGAACCTGCCATGAATAAAAAAGGAAGAAATGACTTAACCTTTATACAGAGTATTAATTAGCATGAATAGTAAAATAGCATTAAAATTCAAGTCGCATTTACTAATGAGCAATTGAGTACATTCAAATGAAAGAAAACATGTTAAGGTAATGGTTACATAATCACATTAGCGAATATTAGAAATAGTAATTGACTTATGTACTTAAATTAAGTCTGTGTTACTTGGTATTTGAATAATGTTTAAATTCCTAAATAGAAATAAGGTAATAAGTGATGCTAAATGAAATATTACTCCTAGAATCTCAGACACAATATTGAAATGATCAAATTACCTTCAAAATTGTTTTGATTATTTATAATATAGGAGCACTACTCCACTTAAATTTATTTAATATATATAAATAATTCTTTATAAGAATGTTTTACATTATTTAAAACATTACATGGCTTATAGTAATAGATATAAATGTTTAGTTTTAGTAAAATTTTACCATTACCATTTCCTCTAATGATATTGCAATTATATTATGTTTTTTTTTCAATACTTCAAATAATGTAGATGACCATTTTAATAAAAATAAAGATAATTTAATATCTATAAAATTACCTGCAATGGTAAGTAGGTTATAAATTTTAGAATTTACTTAAGTATTACCTAATACCAATAATACATAATTAAATAGAAATATAATAGACTTTCTAATGATATCAATTATTGCAATATATTCACTATACTAAAGAAACATGTTTCTGAGTAGGTATTCATTTATGCAACAAAGATATGCAGGGATATTCAACATTGCAATAAAAATACTTAAGCACCTATATAACTTGATATTCAAGAATGACATCATCATGAGAATAAATTGATAAAAATTATGTGATAAGCATAACCTTACAACAAGCAATGCGCTCTACATTGATATTAACCGCTGCACACCTACTTTCAGAATACTTACATAAAAGTTACTTACACTAAAGGACTATACACTGCATATAGAAACAATGTTACCTACTCTAACACCTTGAAAGGCCCAATTTGTGTACTTATGCTCAATGTAAAAAAAACTAAGTCCAAGAATTCAAATATATCATCACCCAGTAGATATCTATGTTAATACCACTTGATAACGAAGGATAAACTTATTTATTGGACAGTTTTTAACAATTAATGTATGAAATTATTAACACAGTATCACTATGTAAATGTACTAACATGTCGATAATAAAATATAAAGGTGTATTTTATAGGAAGAGTTGACAAAGAAATTGTAAATGCACAAAAGTAACTCACCTCACTGAAGGCCATAACTCCGATCGGGCTCTTACTCCGTCCGACCTTCTCAATTTATTTTATCACGATCTATCAAAACAAATAGTTCACGCTTTTGTTTCCCAACATTGAAAACAGTCCCGACATCTAGCATCCCCACGACACAAATACATCTGAAATGTGGAACTTCACTCACTGCGCAAGAACAAAATTTTAATTTTGACCAAAACGAAAACACCTGACCGAATCACTCACAAATCACTGAAAAACCAACATTCCTCAGGTGGGTTAGATGCACATCTAATTGCGAACACCTGTACAATGTACAAACACTTTAACACTATTTAGATATTTTTTTCGAATGTTTAATTTGCTAGTTCATTACGAAATAAGTTCGAAAAATGACATCAATTGTGTGAATTATCACAGAGAACTATCAAACGGAGATGAACTCGCCATCTTGCTTTCATGTCATGTCATAATCAGTAATACCAACATTCAAAATTTGACTTTTGTAGTTGTCGCTATAACAGTTTAGACAACATCACAAGGAATAAAGTGAAGTTAGCGCTGTAACGTCAACCTCCATGCAAGATACTAATAATTTTGTAATTAGAGAGAATATAGTAAGTAGATGATTATAAAAAATCAGGATAGAAAATTAACTAGGTACTTGACTTTCAGAAAAAATATTTCATTGACATTGTAATGCGATGTGACGCCACCTAGTGTTCATATTGGCTAATGAAAGATCAAAATTCAAAATTGCTTTAGATTTTATTTATTGATAGCTTTTACGTAGCTGCCGCGATTTTGACCGGAGGTACCCTGCTAATGATGTACAAGCGATCCCCCGGCTTAGCAACCCCGGCAGTCCCAATGAAGATTTGGTGGGCCCTACCGCTATAGCTGAGGGTGCCAACAGACGGTACGCTGGTAACCCGCAGCCATTCGGTCACGGGGCCCGGGAGGGAGAAGGGAGGGGATAAAGGGAAGGAAGAGAAGAGGAAGGAGGAGGAGCTTTGTTGGGATGATTGGAAGGGAGAGGGAGGGGAGATGTTCGCGAACCCTTATAGTCGTCAGTGAGTATTTGGCAACCAAGAGATATACATATTGCACTATGTGACTGGAGTCGCGGCATAATGTTGCCCCGTGCATGGTCGGGCATTCGGTGTGAAGACCGAGCGCACAAGTATTAGGTTCTCACTTATTTAGGAATTAGGTACTTGCTTATATAATCAATTATTTCTATTAAGTAATTTAGATCGGAGTAAAAGGTAAATAATGCGAAGAGAAATATTTAATATTATGTATGAATGTAAAATACAAGCTATATAAATTATTATCATGACTTTGTACTTACTTGTGAAATTTTGTTTGAAAAATTCGTTCCCATGATTTGAAACTAGATGGCAGTAGTATCGAGGGTGATCGCGTACAAGTCCGTAATAATAAATAACCAAAACAATATCTTTTTTTAAATGCATAGATGGGTTTGTAAGAAATTTGAAACACGGATATTTCATAGTTGAGCATTTAAATAGATTAGGGGAGGATATTCTTCAGTGGACCGCGGGGAACAATGAATCTTTTATTATAGCTAAATACCTATTGCAACCACACACACCCATGCGATAGATTAATTAATACTCTTCTTTATCCATTGCTGCCTGACTAGTCTCGAATTTTGTGTGGCAACGGGAAGAAGCGAGACAGCACATGGGTTAATAGGTACTTATGAACGACGAACGGTGAGTACAGTCCTTTAAACGCGACTGAAAAAGAGTGCTCATCTCCTGGTAGGCAACGGCTTGGCTGTGCCTCTTTCATTGCTTAAGTAAGTCCACGAGCGGCAGATGCTGTTTATCACTAGGCGGAGTGCTATATCATACGTACGGTGCCGCGAGCAACATGTAGTAGCTAATTGTGATAAAATGGTCTAAAAGACTCAATAGTTATCCGCAGCACGAGATCTTAGGGAGGACGGCAAACAGGAGTTCTGGGGCCGTCGAAATAGGTAGGATTAGGTTTACAGTGGCCGACCGCTATTTTTGAACCCAAGGCAGGTGGTCCCTTCAGAATATTACTAAAGCCGTATACATTATATGCTATTAATTTAGAACATTTTTAACATAAATGATTAATTACTTATTTATTTATGGAATAAAAATCACTTGGGATCAATGATTTATAAAAAAAAAAGAATGCAACAATACTGCTTGAAATGCCATTCGAGTTCTTATTCGATATCCGTCATCTCCAAAAAGCATCTATTATAGTAGATCTAAAAGTTTATGACAAAATCTGACAAAATAATATTTCAGATGACGTGCAACGACTGACGTAACTAAAATGAGAGATGATTAAATTTACAGTTGAAATAGATAAGAAATCTTAAATAATTTTATTTTTATTAATGTTTCATGTTTCTTTTAACCTAGTTTTCTGAGCGCTGACCTGACTAGAGGGTAGGTAATCAAGCGTAATCCGGGCATATTAATTTCCGCGTAACTACATTGTGCACGATTTGCAAAAGTACCACGGGTGTGACGTCATTCGTACAGGTGCCAGGCGGGGATGCGCGCGATGCCTCGTTGATAACCAAGGACTCCCGATGTAGGGTAAAATAAGTAGGTTATTGCACTGATGGTTTATATTTAGCAAACCAGTCTACGGTGAACTTTCGTTAGGTGAAGACGTCCACATGAAGTAGGTTGAAAATGAATAAGCAACAGATCTGTTGCAGGGTTGTGAACATCAGGCGACGCTCATGGCTGTAACGATGGAACTGGAAGAGAGCGCATCTGACTCCAAGTTGCACAAAGACAGCACTGCCAAGAAGGAACTGCGACCTTCGAGTGCCATTTCTTTATCTAAGTCTGAAAATGGACCAGGTGCGTTCTAATTAACGTGAAGACATTAAAAAATTCAGGATTTAAACATCACCATATCCAACAGCTACTATGTCCCGCAAAGAGGCCTAGGGAGCGATATTAGGAACCACGGGTTTTAAAACTATCGTTCACTGCTCCTAGCCTCAGGGTTTATTTTGGGTTTGAATATTCAGTGTCTAGGGTATCGAAACACATCTGTAAGTACCCAATTTTACGACAAATAATACTTAATTCACTTGTCGTAAAATCAGGTATCGGATAATTCCAAACATACCAACATTGTAAATTTGTTTTAACATTTAAATGTACTTTATAATAGGCATTTGAAGTACAATAATTGAATATGCCCTCATTTTCGATTTCCTTATCAGCACTTTAAAAAATTTAAATCATATGACACGCAGAAACGACAACATCATCCGAGCAGCTGAAACAATACAAGAGCTGGGTAAGCAACGAGAGATGGAATGAGTTGAAGAAGATAGCCGAAACAGCGATGAAGGAGCGCAAGGTGTTCATGATCAAGGGCGGAGGGTTCCCTGCCGTCCGCCGAGCGCTACTCGAGCGCGGTTGGGTCGAAAAATATGAATCGCATAAGGTACTATCAAATCAGGAACGCGTTTTAATGCTTAGCTATTAAATTATGTATCATAAAACTATCAAGTTGTTATATACAAATGTCTCATATTTTTGGAAAGCTTATTGTTATCGATATATGTAGGTCAAGCCAATTTCTTAAACACGTAATACGTTATAAAATATCTCATTAGCTAAGGAAATTAATTTTAATGGTACTTATATTATTACAACTGGAACTAAGCAAGCAGCTATAAGTAAATGGCTATTTTTTAATTTATATTTTGCAGCTCAAAAAATACAATGCAGTTTAATATTATTTATTTTAAGGATATGTTTAAGGTCCGCCACCCCCCGTCAAATTTAGATCCAAAAAAAGTAACTGGCAAGGAGCTGTCGAAAGTGGAACGAATGATTCTCTACAAATTTATGGAACACCATTCAGTTGATTTTTTATGGACCACTAAACGCGACAAGTACGACTGGTTACTTAGCAATAAAGATGTTGTAATTAGCAGGTAATGCTAATGTTTTCAATGATCGAATGAAATGTATCGACATTTCATATCGATGGGGCTCCTCGTAATTTATTTTATGTTTAGATTTTGCAGATCAATTTTCACTACGAAAGAAGGTTTGACTACATCTTTGACACAAATGCATTGGTATACCGAGCCAGGTGTAGCATTAACAAAATTTCCACGTTGTTACAACATTCACAACTCCGACAGTCTTGAAGAGTTCATCGACGATTTTAGGATAACGGCTTGTATCAGTATTCTAAAATGGCTTTCCGGTACATTGCAAAACAATAGTGAACAAAACCTCGTTATCACTCATGGAAAAGTTCCGTTCAGCTCCATAGAGTTTGCAATGAACAGGCTGAATGAATACATTTCCTTTTTCACTCACAAAGACATAGACGAGACGGAAGACCAAGTCCACGTATGGGAGCACGAATGGGATCTTTTCCTGACCCACCACTATTTACTGGTGCATGAAAATGCCAAGTTTATTGAAGACAAAAATATTAATATAAGGTATTTGCAGTTATTTGTTAATTACTAATAACTGCGGTATTTGTTTAGATGTAAGCAATTAGATCATTGTTTATAGACAGAATGAATTATGACCATCGTGATCAAGATCGTTTACAAAACGATGAGTCGTAAATCGCAATACGCAATTCGGTTTGCGTCATGTTTAACTTTGCTTCTTTGAAGTCGGTTTAGCCTATATAGCAATTAGTAGAGTAGTTCATTGTATGATTTGTATATAGCGATTTCCTAAATAATAATACAAGTAGGAAATAAAATAAGCATAAGAATAATATACTTACATTGGATAAATTATAGATATCAGATAATAATATATATACTTAAATATACAATAAGAGTTACCTACATGTTTTATGTCTAGAATAATTACAATGGTCGTATCTTACAATCTTGATATTTTCAGGCAACTCGAAAGAAAAGCGGCCAAGGTTTTGGGAACTATGACTAAGTTTTGGCCACAAATTGATATTGATGGTGTTTTAAATATATGGATCGTCAAGCCAGGTAATAAATGCCGCGGACGAGGTATTCAACTGATGAACAATATAAAGGATATAATAGGACTCATAAACATACCCGCTCAGAAAACTAGATATGTCGTCCAAAAATATATCGGTAATGTCGCTTTTCATTAATGGCATTGCAAATTTTATTAGTATTTATGAAACATATTTTATTATTTTGTTTTCAGAAAATCCTCTTGTTATTTACGACACCAAATTTGATATAAGACAATGGTTTCTCATTACCAACTGCCAGCCACTAACAATTTGGGTATACAAGTAAGAGATTTAGTTTTTAATGTGAAAATTAAATTGTATTATGACTAAACAATACTTCATTTTCAGAGACAGCTATTTAAGATTCAGCTCCCAAATATTCAGTCTATCCAATTACCATGAGTCAGTCCATCTCACAAACAATGCCGTTCAAACTAAATACAAAAATAACGGCAGCAGAGACAAAGCATTGCCTGATGAGAATATGTGGGACTGTCACACCTTCAAAGCTTATCTTCGGTAAATATGGCCTGCATTGAGCTACAATCACTTCGTAGAACAAAGATAATTAATTGCGTATTAATATTTCAAGACAGATAGGAAAATACGAGTTGTGGGATACAAAAATCTACCCGGGAATCAAACAGTGTTTGATAGGAGCAATGTTAGCGTGTCAAGAGACTATGGACAAACGACAAAACAGCTTCGAATTGTATGGAGCTGATTTTATGCTGACAGAAGATTTTACACCTTGGCTTATTGAAATAAATTCTAGCCCTGATCTGGCACCTACTACATCGGTGACTGCACGACTATGCCCTCAATGCCTGGAGGACGTGATAAAAGGTAAGTTACTTGTCGGAACATATTTTTTTTTTTATTTGTAATCTTATACAGCTAAAGTTATTATTTTGTTTTTAGTGGTCCTCGATCGAAAAAGCAATCCTGATGCTGACACCGGGTTTTTTGAACTAGCCTATAAACAAACAATACCAAAAGCCCCAGCATACCTTGGATTATCCTTATGCATTAATGGCAAGAAAATGATCAAGAAATCCAAAGAGAAAAGACATGAGACCAGAAGTGTCACTCCCTTGGTACCACGCGAACCGGCCGGAGATGCAATTAGAACAAACGACCAACCAATACCATCAGAATACAATGGGCCAATCATTACAGATTTCCTCACGTGGTTGAATCCCTACGATGCACTACCAACTAATAAGGACGGTATTTTACTGGGTCCGAAAGAATCACTGACGGTACGGCAGGCTATCACTGCTGTTAAATCGGGTATTAAATTAAGGAATACTACAAAAAGTCGTAAATCATCCACGCTCTCTTCTAGGACACACCGAGGAAGACGAGAAAAAAGCACAGAATATAAACGACGGATCGTACCTCACTCATGCTGTCGACCTAATGAAGGACAATCTGCCAACCACGCTGGTAAATACCGGACGGAATCCGCGCGTAAAATAGAAAAGGATAGGGTGGACACATCAGTGGGTAACAAACGTTGTTATATTGATCCAGCAGAGTGGGAAAGGGAAACGGCCAGCATTCTCCGCTCCACTATCTCGGTCCAGAACAAATGTATAAGTAGCTCAGAATCTGTAGTTCCTATACGACAAACGAAGTATAATGCACATAATGTTAAAAATAAATCAATGCTAGATTTGACCAAAATTCAGAATGATGACGAGTCTGATCCCGTCAAAAAACTGAGTGCTATAGGCAGGAATATATGTAAATTAAAAAATGAAAACAGGTCGAAGAAAACGATAACTTTTTCTAAAAGTTGCACGTCTATTTACGCCCCATATCGGGTTGTGGTAACGCCGCTAAACGACACTCCTTCCTAATCGAAATTTAAAGAAACCGTGTTTCAAATTAGTGATCTTTAAAATGGTTTCTTATCTTTTACGCAAGTACTTTTTGGCTAGTAAAGAATTTACTATTTTTCTCGGAACTTGTTGATGCCTTCAAATTTTATGACATTAAAATATATTTAGACAAAACTTTGATACCTAATTATTTTATGAATAATATATGTATAAACAGTCCGAAATACCCAATAATTTCCTAGACCTTTCCTCCTTTTGTTGTAAGTAGTTTGAACTCAAAGCATTCTCTTTGACTCAAAGCATTATTTTTCATCTCATAATGACAAGCTAAAATTGACATGCAATACATTTAATCAAAATTTTCAAAAAGTAACACAAAAAAATTAAAACAAATCACAAATTCTCAAATACAACATGAATTAAACAAATCTGAGCAATTAAGTATTATGAATGAACTTACATTTCGCTTTACCCAAATTAAATTGCAATAACTCAAACTAAAGTGTTAAGTACTTATAGAAAATTTAGGTACGTATATACGTATGTACGTATATTGTTGGCGTCAGATGTATTAACTATCTAATAATTATAAACTAATAACATCAAAAATAATGGTACACGTTGTAAATAACAATGCCAATCAAAAAGAAAAGAACGCTCAAGAAGAAGAAGGTAAAGTTGATCTTACTATTCATTATTTAAAATTATTCTCACAGAAAATCACTTATTAGTTACCCGCATCAATGGCATTTTAGGCAAGTCACGAATCGTCATTCTTCTTTAAGAGAAAAATAAAGTCAATTACATGTGATCATTTAGAAGATACTACAGACGCCGCAGCTAGTAAAAAAAGAAATCGACGTAATAAAGTAAATAATATCTAAAACTATGTAATGTATTCAAAATAGTTAATGATATTAATGTAGTTCATATTTAAGCTTCTTTTATTTTCCAGAGAAGTTATGTAAAAGATAAGGGAGATGTAAGAAGACTTTTCTCGCCCTTCAATAGATTTGCAAATAGTTCGCTTCGCATTGCTGATAAAAGGAAATTAAAAAGCATGGCACAGAACAGCATATGCCATCCCACTGGTCTATCACCTAAAGAAAAAAGTTACGTAATATGCAGTTGCCAAACAAGGTCTAATCGATATACAAAACTTAAAATTTTGGCAGCCAACGCTATAAAATATCACAAAATATTTTCAATTTACGGGTCTTGTAATGCAGTTCGAAATGCTTTACAAGAGCGTGGATAGTGGAGAAAAATTCTGCCCAATCAAATGAACCTATCCAAAATAAGAAATGGCACTTTTTCTAACAGAACTGAAATTCATGGTGAATTAGAAAGACTATTATTATCTAATTTTGTGGAAAAATATAGTCCTAATTTGATCTGGAGGACAAAAGACGAACAACGTGACACTACAATTGACATGACTAAAGAATGTACCACTTTAGTAAACAAACTTAAATCCGATGCTTTGTGGACAAGCAAACAGGGATTATGCTCCTCCATGAAGAGGAATTGTTGGTTCTTTATCGAAGACGTTGCGGAAGTAAATGGGCCTCGTAGCTATAATAGTTACGACTCCGGTGAAATTGAAAGCTTTGTCAAAGACTATCACATCACTGCGTGTACAAGTCTACTGAAATGGATAGTCTCAATGGTTGCAAACGAGAGACCGGTATTCGTTGAATCAGGAACTATTTCAATGAACGTAGTGGTTTTTGCTTTAAATAGATGCAAAGAATATCTATTTCGAAAACAGCATAAAGATATTGATCGTACTCTTACCAGCGCATCACCTGGACAATGGAATGCGTTTTTGAAAAAATACTATCGCATTATTTCAAAAGATGACGTTTTTCAAGTTGACAAAGATAATAAATTACCTCTCTATTTAGGCTATGCAAAATTTTTATTGAAACAGATTCACAAATACCGCCCTCAACTTAGCTGCGAAGGCTGCCACAATATATGGATTATTAAACCAGCCCACTGTTCTAGAGGCAGAGGCATCAGAATGGCTTCTAAATTAGGAGTCATCACGAATTTACTCAACAAAGCTAATTCCAAATTCGTCGTACAAAAATATATTGGTAAGCACATAATATCTTTGAAATACTTGTATATTTCTATAACAATTTTAAATTTATAAGGTAATTCTCAACATTTTTGTATTTGCAGAAGAACCGTTATTGATACATGAAACAAAATTCGATATCAGACAATATTACTTGGTAACAAGTACCTATCCCTGGTAATTTGGATGTATCGTGATTGTTACTTGAAATTTAGCTCACAAAAATACAGCCTCAAAAATTATCACGAGTCAATACACTTGACGAATAATGCAGTCCAAAGGGAAATATACGAATTGCCTTGGAAGACATTCAGATCTCCCGGAGAATAACATGTGGGATTTAGATACATATAAACAATACTTGAATAGAATTGGGAAGATCAAAGTTTGGGATAATATAATATATCCTGGAATGATGAAATCAATCATCGGGACAATGCTGAGTTGTCAGGATTCTTTGCCAGTATGCAAAAACCGTTTTGAATTATACGGTTGCGATTTTATCCTAGACAAAGAATATAAGCCCTGGCTAATAGAGATCAATTCTTGTCCGGACTTAAACCACACCACTCATGTTACAGCCAGGATTTGTCCAGCTGTAGTATGCGATATTATTAAAGGTAAACCAAAACTAAATAAAAACATAAAATATAGTGTTTAGATTAAGTTAAATGTCAAAATAATGACCACCTCCATTTTTCAGTTGTTATTGACTTCGCTGCGGATCCAAACTCTTCGACAGGCAAATTCGAATGTATCTATCGTCAGCCGATGACGATTCCACGATACGGCGGAGCAGCTGATTTAAGCGTAAGAGGCTACAGTCTACCACTCGAGTACTTCTATCGAGGAAATATAGAATTAACTGAGATATACGATAATGCCGACATCGATAAAGAATACGATGTGAAAACCATTTTAAATAAACTAAAAGAACACTACGACATCGATATCATGGTGGAACCCGATGAAGATTTCGATGACACAAATAAAAAAGAAAAAGAAACATATGTTGATAATACTAAATCTGAATTAGAGTTGACCGTCGCTGCTACTGTTATAACTGAGCAACTAGAAGAATTGTTGGATCGAATAACTTCAGACCCAAGTTGTAGTTCAAAATCGAATGTCAAACGTGAAACTTCATCATCACATTCCATAAAGAGAAAAAAATCTTCATTACAAAGTGTGAAAAGTGTAACTGATATCAAATCTTTGTTGAAGAAATCTTATAATCGATTTGCTTCAATTGAAGCAATAAACGTAGGTAACCAGCAATTGTTTAAGTTTAGCAAATTAGATGACGGTCCAAATGGTAAAGGAAGTTGTGCAGAAATTAACCCAGTGGAAAAAAGTATTCGTGACTTGACGACAATAATAAAAATGGAAAAAATTGATAAAAAATGTAAAAAACAGAACACTAAATGCAAATCAATTGACAATATGTTAAAAGCAACATCCAAGATAATTTCATTTATACACGATAAAGAAAAAGAATATTAGAGAGAACTATACACAAAGCATTCTTAGACGTTTAAGATAAATTGCATATTACAATTCAACAATTCATACAATTCGTATTAAGCTATACTTAGGTATTGAAGGGCGTCACCGACAAAGGCGTCACCTTAGGGTGACGCTAGTAAAGAATGCAATTTCTGGCATGTTTCCGCTAAAGGTCATCAAAGAGGAAGGAAGCGGGTTTAAGTAATTTTAGAATTTTTTCATTTTACTTAAAAGATCGCATCCACTAAGTGTGCTAGCCCAACCAGGCGCAAGTGAACACGACCTATAGAAAAACAATAAGTTTTTCCCCTAAAATCCAGCAATAATTTCAATAGAATAATAATTAATCACATTCCATATTCATCTTTTAATGCAATATAAAATTCTTTTCGAGAAACATTAAAGATTTTTATTTATTTTTCGGTTCTTTACTTAAACTTGCATAGTTTAAAGCATCGGAATGTTTGCCGGCGAACATGACATTACGCGTGTCGCGGAAAAATAACTTTATTATGTAGTATATAAGGTTATATTCCCGTGACACACGTAAATGTCATTCATGGATTAGTAACTTAGGTTAGCGGTTATTTTAGACATATTAAGAACTAGCTTCCGCCCGCAGCTTCGCCCGCGTGGATTTCGGACTTCAAAAATGGAGAAGGTACTCAATTTGTCGGGATGTTTTTTTAATGTATGGGGAAGCCCGCAGCCGTCACTAATGCGCCGAAGAGGGCCACCGCGGAGTTTTAGCTGGTAGGCCGTGCATAGGTTAAGTTGTATATAGGGTTAGGGACTCGGCCCGGCGGTCGCCCGAAGGTCACCATCAAATCCGGGCGGCTCAACGCCGGGACGTAAGGCACGGTTACCCCAGCATAACCGCTCAGTCGCCCCCCACGAAGGCTGGGCGGTAGTAATAAGGGACTTTCTCCGCGAAATCAAAAAAAAAAAAAAGGTGGTCCGATTGTCCGGTCAGAGTCTGATGATGGGATCCTGGTGAAATCGAAGGAAGCATATAGCATGATTCAGTATTCACGCGTGATGGCTTATTATTAGCGTATTTCATGTATAACTTTGGTGTTTCTATACCGATTTCTATGATTCTTTTTTATGGAATATTTAATAATGTTAACTTTTTAATTAGGGATGACTGAGAGTGTTATAAACGTAAGAGTAGACAAATATAATGAGAAAGCTTCGAACTGCTAAGCTATCGGGAGTTACACGTGTTATTGTGAGTCAACCATAAAAGATAGACATATGCTGTCGTGGGATATTTTTTATTTAATTTTAAGGAGAACATTTCCGTCATACATAATTTCTGTGTAGCTTTAACCATTAAGGTTGCACACGCGACGGAAGCTTAAAAAATGAAGTAACTTCTCCCGTTTTCCCAACATGTCCCTTCACTGCTCTGCTCCTGTTAATTGTACCGTGATGAAAAGTATACTATAACCAGCTCAGGAGTATGAAAAATAATTGTACCAAGTTTCGTTAAAATCCGTCGAGTAGTTTTTGTTTCTATAACGGTTATACAGACAAACAGACAGACAGACAAAAATTTTACTAATTGCATTTTTGGCATCAGTATCGATCCCTAATCACCCCCTGATAGTTATTTTGGAAATATATTTCATGTACGGAATTGACCTCTCTACAGATTAATTATAAGTATAGATAGATGAGCTAATGGCGTTGGTAGAACCGCAAGCTATAACGATCACCTGTATCAAATAAAAGCATTTCTACATACTCGGTCCTTTTCTGCAGATATATTATTGTATTTTTAGGAAATCATTATTTTAAATACAACTTGTATGTTACGTTTCAGGAGTGGGAAGGCGTTTACAATTACAAGTATATTATATGTAAGTATCTACCAAACACTTGGAACTTGGAGTTCTAGTTCAAGCGGACAATTCGTGCGACCGTCGACCGTTGTATAGCCTATCGATTTATAGTCTGTGACAGATTTTTTAAAAATAGCAACACTGACAACGCCAGTCGAGTAAAGATATGGCGTCGTTTGTCAAATTCGGCAATGTGTGTGTGTAATTTTCCTTAAAATATTGCCAAACTCTTGTGTTTCTCTTTAAAAGTGTTATTGGTAATAAACCTGCACTCTCAAAATGGGTCGGTCGAGATCGCGGAGTAAATCTCCTCGACGCCATCACAAGAGCAGTAAACATTCGCGAAAGAAGAGTAGATCAAAAGATCGCTCGTCGTCTCGAAGCCGAAGCACTAAACATGCGGAAAAATCAAAAGAACGTAGTTCTAAATCTAGGTAAGCGTATGTGCTGTTAGTAAATACGGTATAATAATCATTTTTAATCTTATTTACGTATTCTGATTGTTTCAGAAAACGGTCACATTCAGTATCGTCATCGAGTAGTAGTGGCGGATCGTATGAAGGGAATAGGCACAGGAAAAAGTCCAAGGGACGCAGCAAAATGGATGAGGTTGATAGACTAGCAGAAATGGAAAGACAACGGCGACTACGAGAAGCTGAACAAAAGGTAATTATTTTAAGTAAAATGGGAGTTGTAAATTTTGTGTTAAACAAAATTTCATGGTAAACAATTTTTATTGTTTTTATAAATTCTTGTTATAATACTATTTTGTTCACTGGTAGGGGTCAAATGCTGAGTCTTAATGACCTATAATGGTAGGATTTCGTTAGAGAATTCCATGAGAGTTTTATAAGTTAGTTGTGACCTTCCGAAGTTCAAACTATCATAAATAGATTTTTGAAACTATTATGTTTCTGTAATACAGAGTTTGTGTTCATTTGACGCTTATGACTAAACATCGCAATACTTATCTATATCATAAAATTAAAATATTGAAGTTTAAGTTATATGTATATTCAGTTTAAATAGACTGTCCAGTAGCTAATGGTTCAAACGAAAGGCAGTAATAAGGTAGTAACTCAGACTCGTACCTCACAGAAATTAAATTTTATTACCCTAGCCCTATAGATTCCAAAGTCTTGACATTTTTTATTTTAATTCAAAATTAATGATTTTTTTGTGCACATTTTTTTTTGCTTATGTAGTGACGGTAATTTGTAATTTTTTATGAGAAGTAGTGAACAGAAAATTTATCTTGCTTATGAAAACATTATTTCATTTATCAATTTAAAAAAGGTAGATAATAATAATTAAAATATTTTTTTTATATTTTCTATCCTAAATTCCCATCCCACACAGACACCTAGAAAAATGGGCATTTACGTTTTTAAAGAATTATAAATAATTTGATTTAAAATTTCATTTGTTTTTTCTGCAATATATTATAGTTGTGATTCCTTATTCATAATTGCTAATGGAATAAATTCCCAACCTTTTACAGGTGGTTGAAGAAGAAGCTGCAAAAAGAATAGAGTTACTTGTAAAGAAGAGAGTAGAGGAAGAATTAGAAAAACGAAAAGATGAAATTGAACAAGAGGTAGCAAAAAGAGTGGAAGAAGCGAAACGGAAGATGGAAAAAGAAATGATGGAGGAGTTAGAAAGGCAACGGGAGCAGCAAAAGAGAGAGGAGTTAGCTCGACAGGTAACTATTCCTTTTTTACGCCAGTCATGTGTAAACGCAATGGTCATTGCTCTTGCACATGACGCCACCTACTGCGATAGCAATCATTATTGTTCTCGCAGCTTATGAAACACATTTAAGTGTATATTCATAAAATTAATAAGTGAACAGAAACTAATGAAAGTATTATTTCGATCATATCTGTTAAAGGTCCAGTCAGGTGTAGTTCGAGTGCTTACAAGAAATTTGTTTCTTGACATATTATATATTTGTCACTCACTGAGGCCCGTGGCTACTTAACTTAGAGTTATCTCCATTAAATATCATACATACCATTTGCACACCCACAAGGCAATGTAGCTATAAGTACCGCATTGTAAGAATGCCGTGAATGCGCCGGCTAGCATTTTAAAATTTGTTCGCTTGACTGTCCTTGGCAGTCACGTAGTCTATAAGTCAGGTCGGAAGACTGAACAACAACCTGAAGCCGTAAGAATTTTATGGAGACGCAGCTTGAGGATCCAGACGTGAGTGCTGAAGGTATTTTTTGATTCTATTTTTTGTATAAACATATTTTGCGTATAAAATAGGACGGACATACACAAACAGCTCATCGGATATTGTTTCATATGAAAATGAGTATACAGTTTTATACTATCAATATGTATGTTTACCTTTGTGTACTGTATGACAAGATGTGCTATGAAAAAGTGTCATTGACTTGAATGAATATAAACTTTTTGTAGATTATAGGAAACAAATGGAATCAATAGAAAAGGCACTATTTGCAATGTTTATGCTTAGGAACATAAAAGTTAATACTACTTGAAGACATGAGAAAAGTTTTAACATAGAATTTTCATTATACAGGAGGAGGAAGCACGTAAAAGGAAAGAGTTGGAGGAAATCATGGCTGAAAATAATAAAAAGATTGAAGAAGCTCAGCGCAAGTTGGTGAGTAAACAGCATATTATATTAATTTTGTTATAATAATAAGGTATGCAAGCTATGTTATTCATATTTATATTACAAAGTATTTGTTCTTTTCATATATATACTATGAGCATGTTTCTTCATAAACTTCCGATTTATGCATTTGAAACAAAAATATTTTACATAATATAATTATTTTGTGCACCTGAGAATAATAAAATGTTTATATGTGTGCTATGTTTATTCCCAGGCCGAAGAGAGGTTAGCAATGATCGAAGAACAAAGAAAAATGGATGAGGAAAGGCAGAAATTGAAAAAAGAACAAGAAAAACGAATAAAAGAGGAACAAAAGAAAATTTTGGGCAAAAACAACTCTAGGCCTAAATTGTCGTTTAGTTTGAAACCAATGTCGTGAGTGATTGTTGAATAGTGAGTGCAGTGGGATACTGCATGGTGAACTATGAAATAATAATTTCTATTAACATGTCATGCTCATTTTGAGCATAAATTAAATATGGACAAACTCGTAACTTCGTAAAAAAACTGTTAATAGGTTATGACAGTTGGTTGTACAGACCAATATAAGTGTGGTGCCTTCCTGGTTCACTTCCAAACCTTTATGTAATACTATGTCGTTAATAGTTTCTCTTTCACTACAATAATCTTAATATTTGGTCCTGGAAACAACTGAAATTACATCAATCTAAGTTTACATTTAATGGTAATGCTTTCTGTTATTATACTGAAAGTATTGTAGGGTAATATCATTTTGATATGTTTGCTTCAAAGATTATTTATCTTCTAGTTTTTATACAGGGTTATTTTTACATTGCATTACTAAATGAGACCACAGACTTATCTTCTTGAAAATAATATTGACAATAATTTCATGAAACCATAGATGTAAAAGAAAAGAGTGGAAGTTTTAAACAAAATAAATATCAGTAGAAATATATTTTAATTTTACACCCCCTAATGATACTAGTACTACTAAGAGAATCGTCGCAGCAAGAACATCACACTTTCAGCCAGGAAAACACACCATATCCGCTCTATGCTGTAAAATAAATAAAAAATCAAAACAATAAAACCAGAATTTTAGGTGGGTATAATCGTAATTCAGGTTGATTTTTTTGCCCCAATATTAGCCAATGTATATGTTTATGTGGTTTCATATATCACCGCAATGTCAACATGACCCTGTGTATTCTTTTTAGTATGGACAGAACTACATATTGTAATAGCTCTTAAGCTGTGATCTCAATCATAAAGAGAATAATAAACCAACACAGTATGTGTGTGCTCAAGTTACTAAACCTTATGTTCTACAGAACATTATGAAGTAAATAACAGTACATAATATCAAGCCAAATGTGTCCAGTTTAGTGTAACTGACTGAGTGTATATTTGATGTACATGATGGTTATCTCTTATCATCCTAACAGCCTCGGCCAAATTTCCATTTACGTAAGATTTTTCGTATATTCCTAATAAACGTGGTTGCAACTTGCAACCCACTGTCCATACAATGAAAAATTTAATTAATTTCTGAAAAAAATTACGCCTTAATCTATTATTGCAATTAAGTTATTAGTGTACATTTTCAGGTTTGTAAAGTAAGATTAGTAACTTAAGAGTAACATAGTTGTTTAGATTTGATGATACTTCATACTGTACTATTTTATACAATTACAAAAATCATGCCGTTCAATTCCCATAATAATTTTTAGTAATAAGCACATAATAATGTATTCCACAATCACAGTTTTTAATAAAACAAAATTTCCACAAGTGATTTACATCTTAACATTTTAAATAAAATATAATATTCTTACAAAATAAGTTTCTCCAACCCAGAAATAAATATACTAGTACTTTTCTTTTGTTTCAAAGTAAACAAAAGATTTTGATGATAAAGACACCATATTAGAGTTTGTTATTTTAATAAATTAAATTCTTCGTCTAATACATTCGAGTTTTATTTCTATAATAAGTACACATACATAACGCTTTTATCCCCAAAGGTGTAAGCGGAGTTGGAGCCAGGCCACCCACTTTTCGCCCGTGTTCCATCTCGTGGTGTGGTGTGTATATATAATAGCCTATAGCCACATTGAGTATAAATTCCAGACTCTGGTATAATATTGAGTAGACACATCCAATATCATTACCTTACCTGGGACTTGCACCCTGAACATGGGGGCGGTATCATACCGCGCTCGCAATACAATACGCCATCGAGGCAGACAATACTTTTTACTTGTGATGTACCCATATTAAACAATAGCGTTACCAATTTTGCATGTTTTGTGAAGCACTACGCTGCCGTCATCATAGTGGTAACGAACAATAATATGCATGTAACGATATACATATTTTTACTTTTGATAGTTTTTTATCACGTTAATTGATGAAAATATTGTGGAGATATTTTCATAAGTACGTAATTATTAATATACTAGCTTTTGCCCGCGTTATAAAGTTTTTCGGGGTAAAGTTTTCCGTTATAAAAGTCACGCTATATATTTTCCCGGGAGCGCTATGTTCTTCCCAGGGTCTCATACCAAACTGTCTCCATACCAAATTTTATCCTAAAATGTTGGGTAGTTTTTGAGTTCAACACGTTCACGCAAACAGATGCAGCGGGGGACTTTGTTTTATAATATATTTTTGTAGAACTTTTTAAGGTGGTAGCTCAAGGTCCATTTTCATACATTTTGTTTCGGCTTTAATCTGGGTAACTAAACAAGTATTGGCAAGGATATTTCGCCTTAAAATTTCGTTATATTAAATTTTCGCAGTTGAAATATCCATGATTATTAATTATTTTTACATTTTTCTTTCAACTGCGAGAACTAATCACTAACTAGACGTGAATTTAAATTCTTTACTTGCCAATACTTGTTTAGTTACCCAGATTAAAGCCGAAACAAAATGTATGAAAATGGACCTTGAGCTACCACCTTAAGAGAAACAATCCCGTCATACATCATTGTTGCATAACTTTAACCGTTTACGCAGCGCACGCAACATAAACTCTCAAAACTAATAAATTTTCTCCGTTTTTGCAACATGTTTCATTACTGCTCCGCTTCTATTGGTCACAGCGTGATGATATATAACCTGTAACAGTCCAGGAACAAAGGGCTATCCAACACAAAAAGAATTTTTCTGTTCGAACTGGTAGTTCCTGAGATTAGCCATTACTGCTCTGCTCCTATTAGGTATAGCATGATGATATATAGCCTATAGCACTCCACGAACAAAGGGCTATCCAACACAAAAAGATTTTTTCAGTTTGGACCGGTAGTTCCTGAGATTAGCGCGTTCAAACAAACAAACTCTTCAGCTTTATATAATAGTATAGATATAGATTATGTACGGGCCATTGTTTAATACAAACAAGTACCATCTACCGTGCAAAAGATGAAGCATTTTCAAATTTACTTTAGATAGGTGTTTTGCTATTTCACGATAGATTGTGTAATGGTCGCATGAGCGCATATTTTTTCTATGAAAATCTTGTCTATGTGCGCTTTATATAATCTAGATCTATTTGATTTGGTCTTTACAGAAATATCATTGTGTTTGTAATAAATTGTATTTTAATTTTATCAGTTATATTTTTCATTTGCTAAAAGTGTAGGTATCCAAAACTAAAAAAAATAATACAATTGACAACACGACACAGTTGTGTGACCAGCTGATGTACAATTTTTTTCAGGAGATCTAACTACTGGGAAAATAATTTTATTAGGTACTTTACATATAGGTAATGAAATAGTTATGAACTCGATCATCCCTAATAACTTTCTAAGGATGACCTTTGATGAAGAGTTTGTGTACAAGTAAAAACAAAATGTGCATAGCCATGCAATTTCAATGTTAAAATAAATTTGTAGTACCTAGTATACTTATAGCTAATTATTAAATTATGCCGATTATAAATGCCGACTGTCAACTTTCGGATCACTTATTCATCCAAACATCGTCTATTTGTGTGCTGAATTTCATTAAAATCTATTCAACGGCTTATTTGGTTACTTCTAAAAGACATCGTAATTCAAAGTGGAACACCTATTTAATATAAACGTCTTGAATGGTCAAGTATCATTAAATTATTTGATACTTCTAATAAAGAAACTGTAAGCTACCTTGTGGGATCTCCGAGATTTTTGCCGAATTTTATTATTTTTTTAAATGAAATCTGGTAACCCAAGCTTTCGCTACCGGGTGTTCGCATTTTGTAGTATGTACTTTGACTCAATTATTTCAAATTGATAGTAAAGCGGCAATTGAATTACACCCATGTATTTCTGAATAATTGTAAAGTGAATTGTATTAAATTTAGCCCTAAGTATAGCTTAGAATTATGGCCGAATTTTTAAAAGGTTTACTATTATCAGTGTTATCAGAAAAGTGTTACGATGAGTATTTCATCGATTATAATTTCTTTGATGGTAATTATCTAATTATTATATAAATTGTTTGATATATTGTTTTAACAAGATTTATATAACGTGATTTTATTTATAGCCTCCTGTTTCAAAGCCACGCTTAGTAAAGGACTCGGTATCGGTATAATTGCTGGATCGATATTAGTGAAAGTGCCCCAAATTATAAAAATTCTAAATAGTAAGAGCGCCCAGGGAATCAATGTCTACGGCGTGTACTTGGAATTGTTTGCGATCACCGCAAACTTTGCTTACAGTTATGTTATGGGATTTCCTTTCAGGTGAGAGAAAGCACTTTAATGTATAAATTTTTTGTACTTTGTAATGATGAATGACTTTTAAATTCATAGCTCTGGCGGTGACGATAACTTCTGTTCATTAACATAAAGTGCTGGATATTGATTAGAAAATATTATATTGCCACTATAATGAACCGTGTCATGCCTGGCTGCATATTACTATAAATTGTTTGTTTAAGGAATTCAAATACTTGCCAAAAGACAATGCCTCTACATACATATACATTTTGATATGTTTAATGTTCCTCTCAAAAATAAATTTAATATAAAATTGCTATAAATCTTAATCTCACTGAGATTTATTTTTAAAAGTTATTTAATTCTTATAAGAATTCTGCAATGTAAAGATATATCCAGGGCTACAATTATTCATTAAATTAATAATTTTAAACATGACCATTTTAATTGATTTTTGCATTTACAGCGCTTGGGGTGAAGGAACATTTTTAGCAATTCAGACGGCCATCATAGCATGTCTAGTGCTGCACTATGGTGGAGCACCAATAAAGGCTGCAGGTTTTCTAGGTGCCTATGTAGGCCTTGTATCAGCTTTAATAGGTGGATTCACACCTACCGATGTTTTGTGGACAATGCAAGCTGTTAATGTACCCATAATACTTATAGCTAAGGTATGTATGACATGTTATAGCTTATTTGTTACCAGTCTGCTAAGGCATTTCACTGGTTGTTGTTTGGACTCATTAATGTGAGTTTCCTTAATTTAATTACCATTAATGCAGTTACAAACGGTATTAATGCTGGTATTTCATATTCCAATAGAATTAAATTTACAATATGTCATGACATATTTATTTACTGCGAAAATAAACTGAATACAAACCACTTTATAAGAGATTATTCAATATTTTACTCATGCTCTACCATATTTTCATTTCTTACAGTCAATTCAAGTCATAACAAACTACAAGAATGGCAGCACAGGACAATTGTCAGCAATAACCTGTTTCCTGTTGTTTGGTGGCAGTATAGCAAGAATATTTACATCCATTCAAGAAACAGGAGACTTTATTATTATATTGACATACTGTGTGTCCACTGCGGCCAATGGTGCTCTGGTGTTGCAATTGTGTTGGTATTGGAATGTAGACGCCACTAAAGCTAGCAAAAATAAAAACAAGAAAAAGAAGAAGCATGCATAACAGATTTTATGCTGTGGCTTTGAAATACATTTTTTATTGAAATTATGTGGAATTATTAATAAAAATTTACTACCCGGTGAAAAATCATTTTCGTAATACATTAAAATAATTATCTAAATTATTATACTCTGACTAGCATGGTAGCGTATTTGATAGTGTGCATGGTACGATTAACGTGCTGACGTGTATTAGCGACCTGTTAGTATTGTTGAGTTTTTCTTGGTAGTATCAGTTCAGTATCTGGAATTTATACCAGATATGGCAATAAGCTCTCTCGGCATAAAGAGAGTGCACTAGTTTCAGCTCTGCTTACTCCTTGAGAAATAGGCGTGAGTATGTGTGTGTGTACGTGCTATGAATATATTTACCCGCTAATGTAAATTCCTTTTTAAAATTGATTTGCCCTAGTTTAACCCCAATATTTTTTTGTAGTTTCCTGAAACCTAAAAATTATTAACTATTTTATCTTGGAATGCATTTTTATTTTAAAATCATTGGTGTTAAAGACCAATGAACAAAACCTATCAGAAATTAACCTGTAGAATGTACCTATATATCGTGACAAAGCATCATTATAAAGGTAGGAATGAAACATAGTACTTATATTCTTTTTCACATACAATTTTGTCTAATGCATTCTATCCTAAGTACAGTAATTAAATTATAACTATGAACTTTATTGTATTGACTTGCTGGAAGTTTAACGTAGTGGTTATATTCTTTTTGCTGGAAGTCACAACACCTTCACTTTCTACTTCCCATTCCTCCCCTTGTGAGTCTGCAGATAATTTGGGATTGGTATTGATTGCTGCTACATATCGAATAACATCAGAAGAGTATGACCCACTTGCCTATTGATGTGTTTTTTTTTCTTAAACAGTATTATAAAGGGCGTGGCTTATATGATCTTTCCTTTTTTCAAAATATGAACTTATACGAGCAAACGCTCATGTGCACACGTTAAATATATATTTTTGGGTGCGTTCGTAAAGGTATAAAACTGTATATGTGAGTAGACTTTTTTGTTCGCGCATCGTGGCAATAAGCACGTAGCGCGTTCTGACTAGACACTCTTAGGCAGTGCAAACTCTACTTCCCTCTGAAAGCCTCCAGGGCCCTTATTCTGTATGATAGTGTAAACGCGTAACGCGGCCGTGTCATGTTATCTTCGAGAAATGTGCGTGGAATGGTATTCTGTAAGCCAAATTTCTATAGTACTAAACATGATGGATTGTGTTACGTGCTTGTTACGCACTGTCAAAATAACGTGCGGGATAGAGAATAACGCCCCAGCGTCCACAAAACTGCGTTATCGCCTACTTTGAGACTTGTTATGGGCTCGTTTTCACAAACGTTACTTGGGTAAATATTTAAATAGCACTGTAAGTACAGAACAATGCTATTTAAATATTTTTTGTTTGCGGCGTGACTGCTTTCGTAGGGCGATTAACTTTACTTGATTGGCTAGATAAAGCTGATAAAAGCCAAAGAAAACTATATAATTGCGAACACTATGTATTTGTTCGGGCGAACTCAGTATTTATGAAAACTTCATATAAAAATTCGTGGCAACACGCTTCCTCTCTGCATGTTTATGTTTCCAGAGCCGTCATAAATAAATTAAATTACTGCATGTTTATTTTTTTAATTATTATAATAAAAAAAAATATTCATTGCCAATTTTTCATTATTGTCTGTTGAATGCAAAGTTTTATTCCTACAACAAAATTGCTGTGGGAATTTAACCGTATAAAGAAAACGTAAATAGTAAGTTAATTTGCATTTATTCAGCAAAATCGGTTCACTTATAACAACAAACAACATAAATGACTTGTTATAATACTAAATATTTTGTCTGGAATGATCTGTCTATTTTCAAATTGATAAATTGCATAGGTAATATAATATTGCAACATTTGTTGCATAAAAGAGTTGGGATGTTGAATATAAAATAATGAAAGTAATTAATTTATCATAGTCACATATCTATTTGTGTTTCACATGCAAAATAATTACAATCTTTGTACACACAATAGCAGGAAAGCTGACTCTATTATCATGGACGTTCAACATTCTTGCTAAATATTTGGTTGGTGGACATTTCAACTCAAATGAATATATTAAATGAATTGAACCAACCCAAGAAATGTCCCGCAATTTCTTCATAGTGTCAGCCTTCGGGAAATGAACTATACACATAGCACCCTAACCTGAATTTTAAACACTAAAACCGTATAACTATAGTTTTCAAACACGTAATGTAATTTACTCTTTGGGCGCTTCCTCGGCGGGTTTCTCTTCAGTGTGCGAGTTCCTCTCCGGCTCGTTACCGTCAGCCCATTTGCCGTCGTATTCCTTCCTATCCACGTATCTTTCCTCTTCATATTCGCCTTCGCTGCGATGACTGTCGCGTCCGGAATAACGGGAGTAACTGCATCATTGTAATTATTTCAGAACATAACAAACACCTCACCCCTGCTCCTCGTCAATTTAATTAGTAAAATTTTATAAGAAACATTGGATTTCTGTCTACAATAAATAGATTGATCAGCTTAACATTACCTATCTCTGTCCTTGTCACGCCTTTCTGGACTGTACGACCTGGACCGGCGTGTTCTGTCAGGGCTGCGCGAGCGCGAGTATCTGACACCTCTTCTGTCGCGGAAGTCACGATATGCGCCTCTGTTGACCATTGTACAAAAAATATTTATAACACTTTTATTAGGCACAATACTCTACCAAAAGCATTTTGTTTAAAATCGAAAACAATCATTTACATAGAGTACTTAGCTCTGTATAAGATTAAAGTCTGCATTTGGTTTTAATTTATTAAAATTATTGACAGTAAATGAAAAGTAATGAAAAAAAAAAAAGAGTAAACAAAAGGTATCGAATACCTAAATGGTCGCCCTCTACCGCCTCCACCCCGTCGTGGCCTGAACGGCCGTCCACCTCGTGATCTGTTGTCTCTCCATTCATTAGGGAACCTCCTGCCATCATCGCGTCTGAAATCTCCACCGCCACGGCCACGGCCTCGGCCTCCGCCGTTGAACGTGTTGAAGCGAGGACGATAGTACGTCCCGCGCTCATAGCCGCCGCGACCGCGCCAGTTGGCTCGGCGAGGGTAGCGGCGTAACCTAAACGTGAAAGTTCTATGACGTTTATGCAAAATAGAAAATGTCTCAGCACAAGCTATAAAGACAATTTCTATCAAGATACACAATGTTATATTGGTTGGGCGATGTATGCGTAGACGTGGGTTAACAGTGTAAATATGCGCAATGAACATTCTACGAAAGGCCTTAATATTGTGTTGAACATGTTTTATAGTCTACTTGTAAATAAAGTCTGCAACTTCTTTAGGCAAAAGCGTTAATCGAAGCGCACCTTTCCCTAGATCCCGACCTTGATCGAGATCGGCTGCGTGAGTAGTAGGAGCGGGAAGCGTCAGAGCGTGAGCGAGACCGTGGCGAGCCGGAGCGACGCCGCCGAGACGCCACCGAGCCGCTAGCGCTCGAACCGGACCGCGAACGGGATCTTGAACGAGATCGATATTTGTATTTGCGTGGTCGCGACCTGGAAACAAACACTTTTTGAACCAATCTGTATGTATTGTTACAAATTTGATTTTCCAAGTTAAGATGTTTACTGCGTCTATTTTATAGTATAACTAAGTAACACGTAATGACCTGCTTCGGGAACGTTTTGGTGAACGTCTGTCGTCATCGGAGGAATTAGAAGAATGACGTCGCGGTGAGGGCGGTGAGCGTGGCCGGCGACCCGAAGGCGAAGGCGGCTTGATACGCGTTACAAACTGTTCTGGCCTCGCATCGCCTACAGACACGGGCGTCTCGCCTTCTTGTGCCAGGCGGAACGAGCCGAATTTGTCTAGCACTATATTGCCTTTCCGAACCTGCCGAGAACAAAATATTATGATTTTGAAAGATAAGCTTTTGGAGTAAATGTGTATTATTGGTAAAGAAATGAGTATAAATGGTTTATATAAACTAATATTTATAGCTAAAACATCGTAACCGACATTCCGCACTTTTTACTAGAGTAGCATTTCCTTACTAAAATATGTTTACGTATATTTGCAGTATTTAGTTACAAAAATAACTATTCTGTTAAAAATACTAGCTAGTCCTTTTAGCTAGAAGGTGAAATGTCGGCTATGGTGTTCTTCCTGAAAAGGTTTGTAAATATGCGTGTTAGTGTAATGAGTAAAACGGTGTACACACTGGCGGAAGCGCGGGCGGGTCGGTGCCGGGCGGGTCGGGCTCGCGCTTGCCGGGCGGTGGCGCCAGCGGCAGCGGCGGGGGCTCCTTCATCGCCATGGCGCGCCGCACCGACACGTTCTTGTCTCCCCCCGATGGCGATGGCTGTGTAATATTTTCCTTTTTATAGATGTTCAGCAAAGAAGTAAGTGATCACCGCCCATAGGATAATTCCAGACGAACCCTTGTGCATTGCAGGAATGGCATGGGGTTTTAGATTTTTTTTATGTTTGGAAATGTACTGATTAAAGGTCAAACTAAATCCAAGTAGGATAAATATAATTTTGAACTTCTTGAATTTGGTATAATCAAACCTACATGAGCTGTACACTAGGCTATTATATCTGTGTGGGTCTCCCACAGGGTATCTTAATAATTATTTGTTACTATCGAGATATATCTCGACTATGAATTTAAATTTTATAGATGTCTCTTCATTTAAATATGCTATGTTTTAAAGCTTATCGTATTTTGTGAGTTTGTGTAATATTTTATGTGAAATGTGATTTGGAAAAATGTGCTAAAATAAAAATGTCACTTACCTTAGGATTGTCCTGTGAATCGTCAGAGCTATCTTCAAATGCGTAGCGTTCTTTGTAACCTTTCGACGGTGGACCATCCTTCTTCTTAACCCTGTTGCAAGTAAACAAGTACCATTTTAATATTTTTTTATTATGAGTAAATACAAAACCCTACTACCGAAAAGAGTTATTTTTGTATGAAACCCACGAATTCATATACCTAACATTAATTTTTCGATCCAACATGCTGGCTAAATAGTAAATCCTAGACAATTTCTTGAAAATACTATTAATGTAATTAAAGAAGTAAATTTAGCTGATAAAATGTAACAACGCATAGGCTGATGGGTATATATTTCACTACCATTTCGATATACATAGTAAATAATACATCCAATGAGAACTAATTTTAATCATAATAATTCTATATACATGCAAATTTGAGCAATAATTATCTTCCCTATTAGAAATCTCATCATCATTATGTACTTATATCAAAATCTAAATAAGTATGGTAACTAACGAGTCCTTGACAGCGCTCATGGACATCTTCCACTTGGGTTTCTCGAGCGGCGGCGGCGGCGCCTGGTCGATGGGGCTGAGCGAGCCGCGCGGGTCACGTTTGCCGAGCACCTCCTTCTCCACCATCACGTGGTACGCGCTCAACTTCGACTCCAACTCTTCCAGACCGTGCATGTCGTCCATCATTCTGTGGAAAGTGTGTTCATAAGTGCAGGGTTCCATTTCTTGTATAGCAGGTGTGCAAGGCTGCTTTAAAGTTCCTACATTCCATATTTTATATGTGTTGTATGGCCCTAATATTGATTATTTTTTTTCATTCATTGTTTCATTTGCTATTCATTGAGTTAATACATCACTATCCACCCTATAAATAATCCGATATCTATGCATCGATAATTTAAAATTTCCGATCAGATTAAGTTTGTTTAAATTTTTTGAGCAATAGAAATTTTTATCTGGGCGTTGATTGATTTATTTACGCCTAAGTAACAAATAGATGTACCTGCTGTCTTTGTGTTTCCTTTCATATTCACCATCAGAACTCATGTCTCTCTTGGATTTTCCCTTCAGTTCTTTCCTGAAGTAAACATCATAGTATGTTTTAATATATTTCTATTTATGAAAATATAGTATATATTTAATTATAGTCAAATAAAGTAAAATTTACCTTATGGCATCTCTCAATTTCTTATCGCCAATATTATCCAAATCTCGCAGGCTATAGTCCGCATTATTTGCTGCAGTGCGTGCCATCTTAGCTTTTCTTTTTTCCTCCCTTTCTTGCTCTTTACGTTTCCTCTTAGATTCCTTCTTCTTTTTTCTGATAAAAAATACGATTAGATTCCAAATTCGCAATATCGTATAAGTAGGTATGGAATGAGGAAGTTTAAATATAATGACTAAGTTACTTAATGTTTAAGATACTTACTTATCTTTCTTCTTCTTTTTCTTTTTATCGTGATCAGCGCCGGGTTGTGGCTGTTGGCCGAGCTCTTGCATCTTACGGTTACGTTTGTACTGAGCGGTTTCTTCAAGAAAGTTGCGCACTTTCTCTTCATAGTCTGAATCTTCTTTAGTCATCTCCAAAAATTTGCGAACCTGTGACAAGTATACTTTTTATATGTTTGAGCGGTTAAAGACTGCACGTTTTCCGATACAACATTGTGTCAAACAACCATTTTTAATAAATTATCTTATTTAGCTATGTATAAGGTTACCTTCAGTTCATAATCGACATCGGCCTGCGAGCGCACGGGCGGAGCGCTGGCGGGCTCGTCGGCGGGTGGCGGCGGCTGGTATCCGTACGGGTGGTTGAACTGCGAGTTGTGCGTGCGCGAGGCGGATTCGGCGTCACCCAACATCGCCATGCGCTTGCTCAGCGGCGACAGCGAGCGCTGACGCTTGTTGTTCGAATGCGAGCGACGCTTTTTCTTGCGATTAGGACCTTCCGAATCTATAAACATATAGACTATTCCGAATCTATTGGTATTATGATGGGAATGGTAACCTCTGTGTATCTAACATGATATGGTTTAAATTTTGAAATATTTGCAGCAAACTATTGCAATAGCAGTCAGTGAATACCATTTTATTAACTTTTTATAAACATTAAATTATGAATAGTTAATTATCTACAATAGATATACAAATGATGTTTTAAGAATGTCTCACCACTGGTTTCTGATGAGGACGACGACGACTCAGATGACGAACTGGAACTTGATGACTCACTAGATGATGATGATGAACTACTTGAGCGTTTCTTTTTGCCCTTACCGCGCTTCTTCTTCTTTTTCTTTTCCTTTTTCTCAGTTAAATTCAACAGCTGCTTTAGGGTTTCCTTCATCTCATAAGATTTAGCTCCAGTCAAACCAGGCAATAGCAATTCAGCGGGCTCTATCAAAGGCTTTGTTGTTGATGTCTTGCTCTTTAGGAAATCTAATGAATTCTGAGCCTCTTCATGGAATGGTATAATAGCTAAACAATCTTCATACGCTTTCTGTGCTTCAGTGATCTTGTTTTCGTCTTCATAACTTCTTCCAAGTGCCACTAGTGTCTCTCCTAGATACTTCCTTGCATTAGCATGGTTTGGGTTCAACTTCAATGAAGTTTCAAAGTCTTCTATGGCTTTTTTGAAAGTTCCACTGTTAGCATACAATGCTCCTCGTGCAACAAGACCTTCCACATTCCTGGGGTCAATGCTCAAAGCTTTGTTAAGGCATTGAAATGCTTCTGAATGTCTTCCGGCTTTGAAATGTTCTATACCTTCAGCCACTGAACGGAACGCCCATTTGCTTGCCTGAGCTTGACGAAGTTCGTCGGCATAGTCCGACGTAGGGAATCCTCCTCTGTAGGATACAAATAATTATTATAGCAAAGATAGAAAGAGAAGTAAATTTAATTTTAATTATAGACATTTACCTGAGCGAGACGAAATTCGTGCAATGCATATTCGCGATTCCAAGTAGCTCTGACAGATATTGGACGCAGTTGGGGTTATTGAAGCCAGGACTCTTCTCCAATATAGCTTCATAGCTCTCACCCTTCATTTCCATTGTTTTCCTATCAAAAAATAAATCATAAAAACCATGAACTGCGGTTCAGAGCAATTGTCTTTATCCTTGTTTAATCGAGAGAAATGACGGCATCTCGCAAAAAATATTGAATTTTAAGCATTTTAATGGTAGTTGTTTTGCTTTATGTGTCACACATACGTTTTCCTCACCTGATCCCACGGAGCTGTTCAAAAAATGTTATTTTACTGGTATTTTATTTCTTTCACACACAAATATAATGTCATATGTAAGGTGATGGTCGCCTCGACAGCGTGACATTAAATTACCAAAACATCTCAGCTACAGTCACAACATACTGTGGGTGGCGTTACAAACGGGCCTTGGGAAGCGTTGTTACACCTAGAAAAGAACACCCTAAAAATAGAGGGAGCTGCATCCATGAGGTCTGACTCGATGTATCCGACACGAAACAACATAAGTTGTGGTGCTATCTTGTCGAACTATGTGCCTTCAGGGAGCCTCACATCAGCTAAATTGATAATTGCCGGTACCAAGTCCTTTTATTACAAACAAACAACTCCAACATCCAATAAATGCTCATTAGAAAAGTCCTGTCATAAGCTCTCAGATAATGCTGGAATGTTAAATATTAGCTTTATTATAGAATCATACACTTTTCTTTTATGACATCAGATTCAAATGATCCTGTTGTACTGACCTTTTCCAGTTTTATAAATTAAAACAAAAGTCTACTTTGTTTAGATGCTATCCTCACTTAGTAACATAACATTTGATGCGATGTGATCCCATAGACTTTTAACAATCTGTTTTAATCCGAATGTTTAACAGTACCATACAAATATTGTCACAATTTTGCAGAATGTGTGTTTTTCATACTGAAAAGTGATCATACCAGTGAAAACATGTATCCAAAACTTCTATACCTACCCATTGGTGAACACAACACAATTTTTAGTACAAACAATTGCTGAAGTTATAGTGTGAAGCCAACGGTTCTTATTGCATTATGTAGAAACACAAACGATAATTTTTGTATGAACTATTGTGTCATGGAATCCATTTGTTCAAGGTAATCCAATTTCACATCTTGCCTCATTGTTCATGTTTCAAATAATAGTATATTTTCATCCATAATTATTTATCTTCCTTATGAATTCAATTTTCCATAGACATCAAGAATGTAACAGAATGCATATTCAGCATTCACATCATTAATCTTCCATGTAAGAGACATCTTGTGTTTAACATAAATATCACTGATTTAAAAGCTTCTAAACTACAATAAATAAATACATATAGAAAAAAAAAAGTAACACTGCATGTGTTAATAAAACCTGCAAGGCAGTGGAGGTGTAGTGGTTAATTAGTGTGTTTGGCAATAGTACATACTTGTAGACCATTGGGAAGTCGTCAGTGCTGAGCAGTCCCAGTGGGGGTTTTGGTGGTGGGTCGTCAGAGCACCGAGTCACGCCCTTCATGCCGCACACCATTTTATCGGTGTCTGGAATTACTTCAATGACTTCACAGCACACAGTGTCATTCATGAGGTAGTTTCTTGATACATTTTTCTTGTCCACAGCTGGTATGATATTCGTTACTGGTAAAAATGCCTGCACAGAACATATACCAATATAAGTTTTGAAATCAGTGTTATACATAATATTAACTAAATAATCATAAATATTATTATTTCATATCAATTTCATTCCTTTGGTCTATTATCATATTTGTGAAAATTCACGTTGCGTGATTTTGTGTCCAATATTTCAATGGACACACCATCTATCCTATCTTCCTTACTTTGGCAACAAAGACCTATATTAAATAATTTATTTTTTTACTTAATTATTATGTCGTTCGAAGAACACACTAAATATATTAAAGGTAATTAATTCATTGACATTACCAACAAACTTGAATATTAATGTTTGAATTAAATAAGGCATAGTGTTGTAAGAATTCATACAACATTCATGAATTAAACAAAGGTTGAACTACAATTTCTGTGGGTAGTTACTGTAAAATTTATTCACTATTTACACAACTGGCAAATATATGTTACAAAATAGAAAAACAGACAGAAAAGTGAAAAACGCAGCTGTAGGTCATATCATTATCATTTACATAACACCTATTGCTTTATAGGTTATTTGATCCACAAAGACTCGTCCAAACACCTTTTGAATGGGATGTTGCAGGGTAGGGCAACTGATCTAAACACTTTCCCCGACGCAATCTAACTTGGCGTGAGTGCACACTTATTTTGCTTATACAAACTGTTAGCAATAAGAGACATCTTGTAGTTATCAACAGTCACCAGAATCATTAATTATTATGGATGTAAATTGGTTGGTCACATAATATGATTTCTATAAGTGACTGGGATAGGATTTTCACCAGCACATTTCAGCACATGGTGGCAACATAGTATGTTTCTCCTAGTTATTCCGTAAATCTGGTGTTTCACATGCTAATATTAAAATTTTCTAGTTTCAATGCTATGGGCATTAACAGAATATTATTAAATATTATTCATCTGGTAATAATTGACAATGACAATGCTAGGTTTTTCCGTACAGTTTTAACTTGTCAAGCTTAGTTGAAGGTAGTCAAGATTGTTGATATCACATAATATGAAAGTTGTCACAGCCTACACAAATGTTGTAAGACCATGTTGAGTATTGTGTGGGAATCAATGTCATATATGGTAACAATGTCCAGTTTTTAAATGGAACCAAATGAGTCATCAACATCCTGGATTAGAAAAATTATGTAAATAATTTTAGGTAAAATGTTACCAATGTCAAGATGATAAGATATTTTCAACATAAATTTAAGTGTTCAATAAATGCATTGCATTTAAAAATATTAAATTTTCTAGAAAATTAGGCACATTATTACTTGAGCTACAATGACCTGAATTTAAAGTTTATGATATTATCAAACAACATAGATAAATATAATGGAACAATAAAACATTGTGAAACAAAGATAGAACTTGTGCAATATTGTGTAATACCTTCACATTGATGTCTGCAACATATCTGGATGTTGGCCCGGCCGTGCATAACACTTTTAGCATCATCCCTGATGCAGTCCTGTTGATCACGGCCCCTATGATAAGTTCTCCTGTCTTCACATTCTACAAATATCACATAAGTAATTAGCCATATTTAGTGTCAAGTTTTGTTGTCAAGTATATTTCATCCACAATGATTTTGAATTATATTATCATTAATTTAAATAAAAAAAGCTGACAGTAGCGAGTTAACAAAAAATAACTAATGACTTAATTATAGGTCATCAGGTAATGTGTTCATAAAAAAATAAGTTGTGTACATATTAATTTAGTAAATTTTAATTATCATAATTAGCTTTACACAAACATATTTTGTAATTTGTTATACTTACATCAAAAAAATGTCTCAATCTCGCTGATTTATCCACATTCAGAAAAGTTTCAAATGGTGGCATCAAAGCATATAAGTCTGAAACAAAACATGATATATACTAAATGGAAACTTTATTGGAAATAAAAAGAGATAAAACATCTGATAATATAATAATAGCCATGCATTTTTCTGTTTACCACTTGGATCAGGTCTCTTGTACTACTAACTCACTAAATTCAAGTCTGAACTGGTCTGCTGGTCTATATCAGCTTTGGAAAATTTCCATATCTGAGTTGTAAATTGTAATGTATTAAATAAGCGAAGAGGTAGACTTTACCCAGTTTTGTTTAACACAGATTAGTTTAACTAATGTGCTATGAATATCATTCTCATGAAGAAATAATGTAAAATTCTGTTTTTTATAGTGCTTTATTTATTCAGTAGGATTACTGGAGGCTTAATGAACGCCTTTTGCCTTTCCAATCACAACTCCATTCCTATCAACTGTGATACTTAATTTCTCTGGTATTATCGGTGACCTTAAGTGGCGGTGAAGAAAATTATTATTATAAATGACTACTAACGGTAACTAACTAATTAGATAGCATTTTTATGTTGCAAAAAAATACGTACTGTCTTCAGGTGCGATAGAGTCGGTGCCCAAGCTTGAAGAAGATGGGGTCTCCTCCATAATTGACGAATCGAATAATGCATTAGCCTCCTTGGCAATAAATTGGTGCAGTTTCAACCTCTTGCCGCGGTCTTGGAACGTCAAGTGTTTATGTCTTGATTGGTATACAGCGAAGTCTAAGGCACCCACGCCTATCTTGGTCAAGTCTTCTTCTCCTCGCTCTCCCTCCCACGTTTTTTGCAATTGCTGCCCATGAAAATTGATGGATTGCGCCACTAAGGACGCATCCAGTGTCGGTTCCATGTTCGGGACTGAAATTATATTGAAATATTTATTTGTCAGCCGGCACCATGTACGAAAGTGAGTTTATTCAATCGCCATCTTGCTTTTTTCCTTGCACTGAAATGCTCAGAAATATTTTTTGTACAAAACTATTAAAAGTTTTAAAAAATACCTTGCCGCTATTACGGTTATATTTTAAACCAAATAGTTATAAAAACAAACAATATTTATTATTTATAGTTGACACTAAAAACCACACCACATTTTAGTTATAACAATTTAAAATGGCGACCACGCACCGCGCAGGCCTCACAAGCGTTTGTGATTGTCTATGCAATTACCGATACTAGTGTTACCAACTTTTGAGCCGAACGCCAAATTGGGAACGTGTACGACCATAGACAATAAAGTACATGCACCATGCACGATAATGCTATGTGGCGGCAGAATCTGAATCTTACTTTACAAGTATTTAGCACTATCGTAACAAAAGAAGTGAAAAAATAACGTTTAATTTGTTAATAATGTATTGTAGTACATCTGGATACTCATACATGGTATGATGGTGTAAAATAAGTACTATTACGTTCACGTTTCAGAATAGTACCTACAGTGTAGTCTGTTAATACGATTTCGCATATGACAATTAACCGTTTTTAACGACGTAACTATAGGCATATTATATTGTTTTAATAATAAGCCACTATGAAAGTACATCCGTTTATTACGACGCCGCTTATAACGACCGACTGCTTTTAACGACATAATTGTAACGTAATTCCAGACATAATTGTCCGGTTATAACGTGACGTGCTTTGACGTATTTTTAACAAATCAGAAATAGAAACTATCTCCGTCCCGCGCACTCCCCTTGTCAATGCATCGCAGACTGTTGAGACTGTTTGTTTTACGACAGTTCTTATATAATTTGCGGCTGACAAGTGAGTTTGGGTACGTTCATTATGGATGTACTACCTACGTAGTACATTATTGATTATTATTTATTATTATTCAATTCTTTTCATTTTTAGCCGTATACAGGTGTTCCGTGTATGCTTATGTAAAATAAATAATTATTTTTTCCTATTTCAATGTTTTTTTTTTGGCTGCTGGTACCTAAATATTTAATAACATCCATTTATAACTATATACCTAACTATCTATCTACTACCCATCTAAGAATAAAATTATTCCAGCCATGGTGTCTCAATAATAATCTATGGGAATCTATATAATATCATATTGAACTCATATTAATTTGTTTCATATCAAAAAACGAAATGTTGGGAAAGTATCATTTTTTATCCACAATGTGACTCTTGTCAGCTTGTGTCAATTATATTTTGCCATTTAGAGGACGTGCACGTTCCCTATTGATGACTTTCGAAACTACTAAAAGTCTAAAATTCAAAATACACACCAGAAAACAGGGCTAGGCACTGCATAATATTTTATTTTTTGTTAAGTCGTAAAGCAAATGAATGATCATAAGGTTAATAGTCACTTATAAGTAAATGTTAGTTTTATAAATACTTAAATGTAAAAAGTACGTACTGACCCAGAATGTCTACCAATTTATTATTGGTATGACTTATTACTACTACGCATTGTTCACGGCTTCGTATTGTGAAAAGTTTTTCCTGCTACAAAAGTCCGAAAATCATTGTATCAATACAAAGCCTGTATACGACGCCGGCGCAGTTAAAAGTTTGGTAAATTTTATCCGATAGAGGCAAATTACCTACCGGGATAAAGTAGACTATATAATAATTTAGAGCATGGCTGTTCGTGTGCTAAATTTTATCCAAAACCGTTCAGCTATTTCTAAGCTTATTTAGATGCGAAAGTTTGTGAATATGTAAACATTTTCACAAACTTTCGCATTATACGGAAATTGTGGTAGAGAATCCCCGTTCGCTTTTTTGGTGTGTGTATAGATGTTCAAAATAAAACAGTATTTTTTTCTCATTATAATGTACAGTTTTGTTGTAAAAGTAACAATTTAAGCTTTTAAAATATATTATATATACCTAATAATAATTCACTAAGTACCTACTTAGGTACTTTTTTTTCTTTGCGGAATAACTTGTCCGAAGTCATTTTAACTTCAAGTAATGAGACTTAAATCTTTACGTCGAGACCGACATCACAATCCTTAGAGTGTTTATATTAACTTTACGTTATAGATATGTGGACGTTTATGAGTATTATGAGAAACAAAACAGAGTATTCACTACATGAACAATTTTTATTACAATTATCATGCTCCTACTTGTAAAAAACATAGTATCGCAATAGCGGGTTCAGGACTCCAGTTCAGTTAAATACATAGACTGAAGTATTGAACTTGCTATTTTGAAGAGGTTTTGTGGGAGTCCATAATGCCATTATTATATTCAATTACAATATGCATTTTACAAGACAATAATTACACCAAAGAGCTTTATAATATATATGGAAAAATTACACTACTCTCGTCATCGATATATGTGTATTTTATTTTATTTTACTTTGCCTCCACTATTCTCGCCATATTTTTTTACAAATGCATTCCATATTTAAACTGCTATTAAAAGCAAACACCACAATGTACGGAGGTTGCAACTCAACACATGAATTCTACTTGCACATCATAATATAAACGGCTCTGAATGAAGAGATACATTTATATCCGTGATGGCTACCAGGTCTTCAACATAATGGTGCCCAGACCCCGCTCGAGGCGAAGCCTCGTCTCTGTTACAAATTATATACTATGAAGACAATAATTAGCTTGATCTGCCACGTACTTATACATTTAGTTTCTCTAACAATTAAACTCAATTGGTCTTTTTGGTGTTTGATATAGTAATCAATACTGTCGGAATATTTTATTTTTATTCCCCAACATAGAGCATCTTTTCTTCATCAAGCCTGGGGCATTTATACTTTTAGATAGGGAGTTGTCTTTTAGTTTTTTTTAAATTATGGAGCTTGTAATTTAAGAAAAATAAATAGTAACAACGATTTCTTATGTTAACCCAAATTTTAGACACTTAAGGCGATACCTCAAGGTCCATTTTCATACATTTTGTTTCACCTTTAATCTGGGTAACTAAACAAGTATTGGCAAGTAAAGAATTTAAATTCACGTCTAGTTAGTGATTAGTTCTCGCAGTTGAAAGAAAAACGTAAAAATAATTAATAATCATGGATATTTCTGCCTTTAAAATTTCGTCATATTAAACCTTGAGGTATCGCCTTAAATTAAACTATTTTTCGGATTTTATCGCGGTTTTAATATTTTAGTTTTCTCTCGACGTTTCGAAGATTTTGCAGCCTTCCTGGTCATAGGAGGGACTGAGGTGTTGGTCATCCGCAAAGTCAAAGTTACAATATCTACCTAGATTTTACAAATATAGGTACAACTTTTTTAAATATTAGCTGTTGACGGTCCGATCTACGCAGAATGAGCTTAGAACCAGTGCGCGTTTTACCTCTATATCTTAACACTTGTATCTAAACAGTGAAATAAGTTGAATCAAATTTTTTATACAATATGTTCAATGAGGGTAGTTCTATTTCGTCAAGTATAACTAATACCATTTCGCTCTACCTCAGTAAGTACCAATCGGTTCTGACGTGTTCTGTGTGACGTAGCGCGTCCTCAAGCGAAGCAGCCCGCTGAAGAGCGGCAGCTCGGAGACGGACACGGTGTCGGACGGCGGGCACGACCGCCAGGACTCGGGCGATAGCGTCAAGATACAGATGGAAGCCGCTAGGGAGCAGCACAGGCGCGGACTCGCTAAGAAAGGTGAATAGGTTTCTTATATTATGGTTAGAGGTGCGGATTATTAAATCGATTAAGTATCCCTTATACAGGATGTAGCATGATCATCATAAATACATATTACATGTTGTAGATCTGTTGAATTTAGTTTGAGTGTCTTGTAGTCTGGCAGTCGTTCTTTTGGGTTCTTCTGTCTAGTCGCAGATAATGGTTGGAGCTTCCTTCAAAGTGTTCAAGGACTGCAGACTCTGTAGAGCGTCGGTGGTTCATGTCAGCTATTCTTTTACGCGGGTTCCTATATTTATTTTTCTTTGCCCGATATAAGAGAGGCCACAGTTGAAATCTATGTTGTGTACTCCCGGTTTTGCAGAGGTATATGGCACTTGAAAAGAGCTTCCATAAATCTTATTTTATGCCGCCTAAGAATATTAGTTAATTTTTACCATCTAATTAAGCTGGCTTATTTTACTCTAGCTGATCCTGGAATGCCACTTGCTGTAATATGCCTTTATGGTACAGTTTTTCCACCTTTACAGTGGGCATTATATAATGCGATATAGCGACCTCGCCGTATACAATGTAAAATCCGTCATAGTGGCTCACGTAAATGTGTTGTGTTCCGGGATCAGTCTGTGTATATTTAGTATCAAACAGGCCTTTATAATTGTGTCGACTAACGAGAGATAAATGTCATGTAAAAAATATCAGAAAGTTGTCAGTTTTAAAACAATCTAAGCCCATTCCATCGTAAGTTGTATAAACTTTATTTCTGGAGTAGGGAGGGAAGGGGGGGCGGTCGATACTCGATCCGTACGACACTCTACTTACCATTACGTTTTTCTGTTATTGTTTTGAATGAAGATTGCTGCTAGCCTGATGGTACGTACCATCTCCAGTGATACGACCGCCCTTAAACAGTAGAAACACCATGCAATATTTTGAATTACACAGTATTGTTTGGCATTCCTTTGCGCTCGCAATCCTGAGACATGAGATGTTATGTCTTATTATGTTCAGTAGGTACATTGGCTGCAATGTCCTTCAAACCGAAATACAACAGTGACAACACACTGGTGCCTAGCCACAGAAATAGACATTGCGGTGGTGCCTACCCAGGCAGAATCTACCACAGGAGCTCGTCTCACGTGCAGGGAAGTCACTTTGCTTTGCCGAATATGAGTGCAATACAATATAGCCCGTTTAATATGTATGTTAGTCGTTAATATATTTATATGTTTGATATTATAATATTAAGTTTATACTCGCTATTTTGACCACGTTGGAGTCGGAAAGCAAGTACTTTTTGCGCATAAAAAGTACCTAGCGCTTAGAAAAACGAACATATCTTATGTTCAAATTTACAAAACTTAGGTCAACGATGAATAGAAATACAGCCTATGTGAAGTTAATACCTACAGCAAAGTTATCTTTGGTAACATAGACAATGATATCATAAATTTAAATTCATAGCTGCTTTATGATAGGATACATAAAGGAACAGACTAATGTCGACATACTAACGCAATATATTAGAATTATGTAGATGTAGAGAACATATCTTGAATACTTCAAAGCGGTCATAAAGCGTCATTGGGAAGGTCTCACTTCAATAGAAGAGTCGAATACAAAAGACGAAAAGAGGGCTAGGTAATGGCAGACACAATGGAAATACTGTTTGGACTAGAAGGCGGTCCGCCCGGCCGCCCTCTGCACAATGCCCCGCCGCGAAACTTATTTTATTTCAACTACATACTTATTTTATTTTTGTATTATCTATTCTTAAAGTTTTCCACATGAATTGTGTAAAATTCTGTAGAAATATGTAAACATTTTACAATGAATTTGGATTTGTTATTATTTTTATTGTGGTGTTTAGCGGTTACAATTTTCCAATCAAATTTATTTTGTTGGCTGTAGGGTTACAATTTTATTGTATCACTTAAGCTTAGCGTTAAGCGTTACAGTTTTCTGTATTCGATTCAGAAAATTTTTAGGTATATATTTATATATTTAGTTGTTAATGTATTAATATGTTTGATATATAAATTCGTTGAAGTTGGAAGTCGGAAGAAATTTCCTCTACGACATAAAAAGTACTTAGCGCTAACCTATAAACTTATTTTTATTATTATTATATTTTGTAATGCTGAAGCAAACAAACTAGGGTATTTGGGATAAATGTTCTCATTAATATCTACAATATCGGTATGTATCAATGCTGCGTTGCCTATTTTCAAGGTATTACTTTAGTGTCTTTTTGAAGATCCTATATTTAAAATGATCTGAAGTACCGAAAATTTTGTTAGCTACGTATTTATAGCCTCAAATACATGTTTACTAAAATTTTGTTACATGCTACACATAATGATGAAAATAGTATTCTAAAAAGTATGCGACAATTTAGACGGTACTACGGCGGCGTGGTGATCCGCGGATGACGATGGCTTAATGCGCTCCGGGATATTTACGAGTCAAATATAAGTTTTCATTTATATGGATTCTTTTTACTTACTTTATATAAAGTTTTTATGTTCGGTGAATTTTACATTTTAATAGCAATATAGTTCTATTAACCACATTTATTATTGAACTTAAAACTATTTTAAAGTAAATATTATGAAAATCACTAATTGTGAACTATAGAGTCGTTCAACAATGAGTAAGGCTATGTTATAATGAAAGATCGATTCATCAGAAAACTACAGTTTCCATTAATATCAGTTATTTTGACACGCAATACACACTGTATATTATGACAAGGATATGTTTGCGTGTAAACTTAGTGTAGAGCTACTTTATTTCAAACGTGGAAAGGTTTATAATGGCTTGTTTTCAGTTTTCGCTGATGTAAGGAAGGCAGGGTATGTATGCAAGGGGTATTGTACGGGTTCATACAATACGCTCGGCGGCTTTGTGTCTCGCATTCGCACCATTGTCATCGGACATATTACCCAATGTTTCGACATTGTATCTGCTCCCGACTCCAGCTCCTTCTTTTGATGAGACGCGTATCTTATTTGTAGTGAACGCGATGCTTTATCTGTTCAAAATGCAATAACATTTTTGACGCGTATATTCTAATAGGCTGCCTACTGCTATAGGGATTGTGTTTATTAATGGTAGAAAATATACTTATATTTCCCATTTCCCTATTTTCAAAAAGATATTAAATGTTAAATAGCTACTTAAGTATCATAATATAAATAATTTATTCATGAAAATGTAATTAAAGTAGTTTTAATTCTATAATATCTTTATGTATATAATAAAATTGTTACAGGTATGGATATATGTATGTACTAGAATATACGTCAATGGTTACAGGCCAATGTGTGTACTAGATTATAGATATGGCACCTAAACCTAAATGGGGGGCCTCTATTAGAGCAATAGAAACTAAAACAAGTTTTTAGAAATTTTGTATGTCTGTTTATCTGCATATAATTTAATGCAGTCTTCACTAATATCTTGCTAGAGCTCTAACTTGAAATTAAGCTTCATTTTATGCCGGGAATATATAAAGCGCGACTTGATTTCGGAAAAACATATTCACGCGGGCTGAACCGCGATAAAAGTTACATAATAAAGAATTGATAAGATAAAAAGTCAACCATTTAAATATAAGGCAATTTTTTACAAATTTATTTAATATAAAAACATTGTGAATAAGTATGTAGGTCATTTTTCTTTTTACCTATATTTATATTGATGTTTCTATATTTTTATAGGGAACAATATAACTTAATTAATCAATTTCAATACGTATTGTTTTACAACAATGCATTTTAAAATGTGCATCATGCAGGGGAATCTGAAAGGGTGAGTTTGTGGTGCGCGCCAACTGTGCGCGGGAACTACGCGGCAAAGATATCTACTCCATGCCGGCCGGCTCGCAGTCTGTACACGCCTCCCAACAAGCGCAACCGCTTGGCTGTACGTCCCGGTGGTCTTTGCCCGTCCGAACTTTTTCGCTAACTTTCCCGCCAAGTTGTGTTTTTGTTATTCGGTTGTGATTTACGTGATTTTTTCTGTGTTGTGGATTTTGTGTTGTTTTAAATGTGCGTGCTGTGCTAAGTATTGGAATTTTTTCACGGAAATTATTGCCCAATTGGATTCTTAATGGTGAGTTATAGATTATTTATTTCTTAGTTCAGAGAATATTTACATAACTATTTTTAATTTTAAATATCAAAATGTCGTTAAAAGTCCAATTTAATCTGTCGCCTAATAATTTAAAATTCACGTAGTGTAGTTTAAAGTAGTACCATAAATTAGTAGTAAGACAGTAGATGTTTTACCTTTAATTATTTATTTGAAAAATTTATTTTATTTTAAGAACATTTTCAGGTCTATTTAATAACACTGTATTTTAGATATCTATCGCAAGCCATTATTTAAAGTATCATATTGTGTACGTGTTACGTGTATATACAATCAAATAAGAAAGACATGGTCAGACAAATATATATTTTTTTAAATAGACAATGTAAGTATCCATTATAACTGGTACGTATTATCTCGTAATTTATACAATAATGGAGAGCTCTGTGCGCCCGCACGAGTCGCGGTTGTGAATAAAGCAACAATAGCTAAAGCCGTCGTTACCCGTTTGTTATTTGACTATTGTAAACAAAAACCGATCGTAGCAGCCATCGATGAACGCGATAAAGTTGCAAACAACAAAATAATGGTATAGTCGCGGAATTAACGCTGCTATTGTGTTAGTACAATAATCCGCTATCTAGGCCAGCCTCAGCGCTGCAGACGAACCTTTTGTCTTTCATGTTCGCCGTTAATAATGGCGGGCACCGAAACAGCCGCGCACAATACCGCGAAATGTGCGCGTTTTCATTTGCAAGACAAAACGCGCTTTGTTGTTGTGTCCGCTCAATACTAAATTTATAGCCGGTGGACCGAGAGCCGCATTGACGGCCGCCTAACCAACGGCCAAACACCATAAATGCATTTTGATCGGTGCGCCCACTGAATAATTACTGCGCGTTATACTTACCAGTATATTTACAAAGCGGCCGGTGTCGGTCTTTTGTAAATTGTTATAATTGGCATTTGAATACACTAAGCAAAGGTTTGTTCGAACGTGGCAAAAAATTTTAATAGTATATCTAATTGAAAATATCTTATCCGTGAAATCTATTGAAATACAACAATTGAGACTTTATAACAGCACATCGACTCTACATATCATTCCATAAATATTTGGCAACGTGGCGATTTAAATTTAATTATTAAAATATATTACTCTATAAGGTACTTAAGGAAATGTAGCAAAATGTGCAAAGGATAAGACAGCGCACGGGGCAAAGGCTTTGCGGTCTGCAGCGACCAGTCCGCCTTTGGCGGGCGGCCGCAGATGCCCATTAGTCGTTCACATCGTTACTTACAGATTTTTTTTTATGTCAGTTTCGAGTAATAGAACACTTTTGGTAAGTTTATTTGGATTTAAATATATAAAACTATCCTACTGAACAAGACAAAGTTAGTTATTTGTATCATAAATTATTAAACACTGGGACAGAAAATCTCTCAGAAAATATCTGTTTAACGAAGAAACTCAGACACGGTTTCATCAAAATAATATAAAGTTTTATTTAACGTACAGCACAAGTTGGAACATTTCAAGAAGTAAAAGATAACTATAGAAAATAAGAGTGTAACGTAAATTATTTTCTGACGAATAATTTGTTAGACACAAAGAATGCAGAAGCTGTGGAAACCGAATAAAAACCTCTGATCCCCGCACATAAAGTTACACTTGAGACCCAAAGAGGTCCCGTCACAAAAGCGTCGTAATTGGCCCGTTCTTTTTCTACTTCCCTGAAGCATTCAGAGCCAATGAAACGTGTGCATTTAAATGACGTTCCACAGCTTTGTGGGGTCACACTAAAGTTGTTCGTGAAACCGCCAGCCAGTGTGCGAGTTTTGTTTAGGCCCGCGACGAAGGGACTACTAAAAAGAACGTACTTTGCTTGTTAACAAATCATTAGTCATGCTTATTTCAATAGAGGTAGCGTTAGTGTTAACTGTAAGGCGAAAGGTTAACATCGCCTTTGATTATAAGTTGTATTGCATTCGACGGTCTTTTGTTATTGTCAATGGATTTTGAGCTTGTATGGGTAATAATGTCGTTAATAGTTTCGCCTATGTTTTATATTACGTGTAGTGCGTAAGGGAAATAGCTATGTACGTAAACCATGTTATATTGCTCATTTCTATGAAAAAAATATTAACATTTTAAAAACTACTTAGTTAACGTTAAAAAAAGTTATATTCTATTGAATTATTACTTTTCAGATGGACTTGCACTGTGTTTGTTTATACTTATTTAAAACTTAAACAGTAATTATTATTTTCCTATACTTTATTACAAACGCCGTAGTGGTTTGAAAACTAATAAAAGATCTACTTACGCATACAAGTGATATTGGTTTATCCACCTCTCTATGTAAAATTTGTACACGATAAGGAGATAGGCTTGCCCCCTATCACATCACGGGATCTAATACATGTGATGAAACGTGAGTGGACTCGTTGTATTTCAGTCTTCTCTATAATTCTCAGCCTACCCCTTTGGGAATAAAAGGCTAGAGTGGGTATGTGAGCTTTCGCTACTTAAATAATTTTTGCAGCGTTCGTACGATGATCAATTAGGCCATTGATGCAGTTTTGATCATGCCTGCATGGTAGAAACGGAGCAACGAATAATCGTCTGTTGATTTAAATACATTAATTACAATCATGATAATTTTATAGACTGAGTGAATATTATATTATAAAATCAACAGAGAAAACAATTAGATTGTGAAATATTTCACAGCACCACTAACTACCCTTTACGTTTGATTTTATCTTTTTTAATATTTTATAATACAACTTCGTTTCGCGGCACGAACCACAAAACATACATAAGTACACATCCCTCCTTTCTCCTATTGAATTGACTCCCTCCTCGCCCACTCCCATTCATTCTTTACAGCTTTTGTAGGTGCGCTGAGGCTTTTTGTAACAATGCCGCTGACGTGAATAGTAACTGTCGAAATATTGTTAAGCGTGATGTCATCTCACAGACAGTGGGTTGTTTTAATAAGAATTTGGGAATGTCACGCTCGTCTTAAAATTATCCGAGATAATGCATAACGCGGGGTGTGACTGCTCAATTAATTTATATTATATATAATATCAGCCCTGTTTTATTTACTGTGCCAGTGCTTTTCACGGGCCTCCTCTACTACTGTGAGGGATTACGCCTTAGTCTACCATGCTGGCCTAGTGCAAATTATTAGACTGCACACACCCTTAAAATTTCTTTAAAGAAGTTCTGAGGTATGCAGGTTTTTTCACGATGTTTTCATTCCCCGTTATAGCAAGCGATAATTCAAAAATAATGCACACATAATTTTAGAAATGTCAGAAATGTGTACTGTGTACTGTTGGGATTTGAACCTTTTTTTTTTTTTTTGGTTTCGCGGAGAAAGTCCCTTATTACTACCGCCCAGCCTTCGTGGGGGGCGACTGAGCGGTTATGCTGGGGTAACCGTGCCTTATGGCCCGGCGTTGAGCCGCCCGGATTTGATGGTGACCTTCGGGCGACCGCCGGGCCGAGTCCCTAACCCTATATACAACTTAACCTATGCACGGCCTACCAGCTAAAACTCCGCGGTGGCCCTCTTCGGCGCATTAGGGACGGCCGCGGGCTTCCTCTGACGTTGAAGTGTCTAGTCTGCGACCGCAGCCGCCCCTGCGCGGTGCCGTCTTGCGGCCCGTCTCCTATGGTTGGGATTTGAACCTGCGGACTCAGCTGTCCCTTCCACACTGAACTGGGCGGCTTATTAATTTTATTCACTTCAATTAATTTATAAGTTTACTGAACTCATTTTGTATACGATTAGAAAGCGTCTGCCGTACAACTGATAATAACTCACAATAATGGTTTGTTCTGTTGAGACACGTATGGAGGTCGCTAATGAATATCCAGTTAGAGTGTCACCATGATTTTAATAACGTCGAGAAATGCAACCTCGATAGACTAGCATTATATATGGATTGCGTTATACGTATTATACGGTACAGTAGCCGGGTTGGGAATAGACTGCCAAGAAAATGATTCGCGGGTTCAAAACTCAAGGCACACATCTCTGACTTTTTGACGTGATGTGTATATTGTTTATCAATCACCGTTCTCTTTTACAGTGAAGAAAAACATATGAGGAAACCTAAATACTTGAGAATTCTTTATAAAAATTTCAAAGGTATGCGAAGTCTGCCAACTCGCACCGTATGAAACAGGATGCGTATTATTACAACACACTATTATATTATGTAATTAATTCATTATCTTACGATTAGTTTCAGTCAAGAAATAAAATGATTTAGGAGCACAAGTTTACAATTCGTAGTTGTAATCCCTAGGGTAATGCCAATTAACTTGTTGGTTACTGGCATCGGTACCTGGTAATTGCAGGGAGCTTGAAGTTACAACATTTAATTAGACTTTTTAAGTTTATGGGATAACTGTACCTACAACTCAAACAGAAAAATCTTTTTTAGGTAACTTATAATGTTTAATTGATTTGGTTTCGTCACCATTACAAGAACCGCTTATAGATGTTTGTTCTTGTTTGAAGTTAAGCGGCGATGGGTTGGATAACTTTGCCGTTTTCCCCATCTCTGGCGTAATATAAATTCATTGTTAATTATTGATTTGGTTTACGGTAAAAAAAAACTTTGAAAGTTTCTCTTAACAACTTTGGAGGCACGTGCAATCTACCAAACCAATATTAGGCCAGTATTCTGGACCAAACCTTAACCCTCTCCTTAGTAGAAGAGCGCTGTGTCCACTATTGGGCCATATAGAGAGAAATATAAGAATCATAGCGGCTTTGGGAAAAAATCACTACAATAATTTTCGTTTACATAAATTGTATTATTAGCACGTGAATAATATTATTTTAAACTAGACAGATATCATTTATCTTTACACATACGAATGAAAACGTATAAAAAAATTCTATAAAATACCTATGCAATACATATTTTTCTGTATAAATTACTTAATGTCGCGTAGCGATCTTTTCGGTGTCGCGCAAACGCTGCCTGCTAGCTCTTTGTAGAGAAATCCTGACTACATAATTGTTTACTGTTTCACTGTAATTTTCATAGTACTGTAATGATTAACGGCTTATAATTATGATTATATGTTCACAACGTTTGTGTAACGCCTTAATTACAATTCAGCATTTTAAATATCCGAATTCCGATTTCAAATAATGATGCTTATTTTGGTCACCCTGGTAACGAAAGTTTTAAACGAGGATTAGGTACAGAAATATAGATAAAAATAAATAAGTTATGAATAAATTAATAATGCAAATACACTTATAATAATATCAGCCCTGTATTATATACTTGCCCACTGCGGAGCACGGGCCTCCTCTACTACTGAGAGGGATTAGGCCTTAGTCCACCACGCTGGCCTAGTGCGGATTGGTAGACTTCATACACCTTCGAAATTCCTATAGAGAACTTCTCAGATGTGCAGGTTTCCTCACGATGTTTTCCTTCATCGTTAAAGCGAACGATAAATTTACAAAGAATACACACATGATTTTTTAGAAAAGTCAGAGGTGTGTGCCCTCGGGATTTGAACCTGCGAACATTCGTCTTGGCAGTCCGTTCCACACCCAACTAGGCTATCGCCGCTTTTTTTTTAATACACTTAAGAAACATTTTTGTATTATAATACAGTTAGACATTCTCTCACCTTTCATCCCCAACGCGGTAGACTGAGGCGATGCTAGTGCACCCACTTTTCGCCGTGTGTATTCCGTCCCATGATATGATAGGGGGCCTATTGCCATATCGGGCACAATTTCTAGACTTCAGGATGATATTGAATAGAAAAACCAAATATAACTTTGTCCGACCCGGGAATCGAACCCGACATCTTAGCACTGCAGTCGTGGTGTTATACACCTACCCCGTCAAAGTGGTCAAATGACAGTTTATGTAATTATAATCAATAAAAGATGACATACCCCAAAATTTTACAAGAAAAAAATGTATTTTTAGCTCATTGCTTTAATTTCGCGATTACACCTTTTATCGGGCTGTCGATAATATACATAAAAGTGGAGTATTAAGTAAACAATGGTTAGGCACCAGCAGTGGGGGCGGAGGGGGGCGATCGGTATTTGGTGCTCGCATTGTCGTTGAATAACTTTTGTCCCTATTGTGTTGCTGAAAGTAGAGCCACAAAGACTCCACCGCGTGGAACATAAACCGAAATTCATCAGAGCGTCGATTGTTTGCTTCTTAATGGTATTTGCAGCTGGATTTTGTACGTGAATGTCTGTTTCACTACTTCATCTCGGATTCTAATGCCAAAAGTTAATGCGTGCTTTGGCTGCATAAATAATTCACTAAGAATAAAAACATTACTTTAGATAGACAAATAGTTTGGTTGGTACGAGTCTATTTTTGAAGTAGGAGTCAAAATATCAATATTTACAACTTCATTACTTAGTTTTGCAGGACCTTGGCTGGAGCTAGAAAATGGCTATTTATATTACAGTGTCATCCTTTATGTCAGAGACAATCTTTCTTTGCCCTTTACAAACTAACAATAGGTATTGTTGAAAAGCTGCCTATTCTCGAGTTTCTAGATCGTTGGTGTGGGTGTTAACAAAATATAAAGAGAATGCAGTAACGAAGTTAAACAGTTATCATGACAATGAACGAATTAGTTTAATGTATGTAGCATGTTTTACACGTTAAGAAATGGTTTTTGTTACAATAGTAAATACGCATTGTAAACTCATACTCGCTACATACTGTAGGCATTTAGAATAAAACGAGACTTTCCCGCCCTCACACCCACCACTACAACTCCTGTAAGCCAGGATCAGCAGTGGCACGCATTTTATGACACCGAGCAGTGAAGCTCGGCGAGTCTCAGGGTAAACTAATATGTCATTATCCCGCAACGAAATTAATCAAATAGAAAGATAGGGAGGAGTTGGAAATATTAATTGTCCACTTCCCTCCAGAGCAATGCGGGTGACAAAATCATGATGTAAGGAGGCGATTTAACCTCAAGGATATGGACGTTTACAACTAGATAAGCTAGTTATAAAGCACCACAGATAAAATTAAATGAAAGGGGCCTATCACATGAGCTGTTAGATTTGATTACAATAGGCATGGCAAAAACGCCGGAAAGCACGGAAATTCCGTCTAGTCTCAACAAGGTCCATGTAGTATACAACCCCAGATGTTATTTGCATACTGTTTAACATGATGTTGCGCTCTTCATGTCAGAGACCACATTCCCAAAGTATGTGATGAGCAGATTGTTCAACCTCGTAACCAGGTGTAAGGTATTTAGAATAATCAAATAGTTTGTTGGTGGTAAGATATATTTTATATCCGCCCGGATAGCGACCACCGTAGACGTATTAAATCCCGCCATAGTGACCCAGGTAAGTGTGTCGCGTTCCGGGATCAGCTTGTGTATATTTGGTTCCAATAGGCCGGCATAATTGTGTCGACTACCGAGGGGTAATCATCTCTCGTCAGTCGACATTCTATTTTACCCAACTCCACTTACTATCAGGTGCAGTTGGGAGACTGCCGTGGACGTGTAAAAAAAGTAGGTACTGTGTTATTATTTTTTCTCGAATCATTTCATTTATTCATTCATTTAATCTTTATTTAATTTATTTATGTAATTATCTTACCACTGTCTGGAATTAATTTACTTTATATTGCTACTAGCTTTTCCCGCGGCTCCGCCCGCGTTATAAAGTTTTTCAGGCTAAAGTTTTCCGTTATGAAAGTAGTAGTTTCCCGGGACCCTATGTTCTTCCCGGGGTCTCAAACTGTCTCCATACCAAATTACATCTTAATACGTTGGGTAGTTTTTGAGTTCAACACGTTCAGGCAGACAGATGCAGCGGGGGACTTGTGTTTTATAATATATATTTTAGAACTTTTTAAGAGGAACAATCCCGTCATACATCATTGTTGCATAACTTTAACCGTTTACGTAGCGCACGCAACGGAAGCTCTCAAAACTAATAAATTGTCCCCGTTTTTGCAACATGTTTCATTACTGGCCATAGCGTGATGATATATAGCCTATAGCGCTCCACAAATAAAGGGCTATCCAACACAAAACGATTTTTTCAGTTCAAACCGGTAGTTCCTGAGATTAGCCATTACTGCTCCGCTCCTATTGGTCATAGCGTGATGATATATAACTCTGAGCACTCCACAAACAAAGGACTATTTAACACAAAAAGAATTATTCAGTTTGGACCGGTAGTTCCTGAGATTAGCCATTACCTCTCCGCTCCTATTGGGTATAGCGTGATGATATATAGCCTATAGCACTCCACGACCAAAGGGCTATCCAACGCAAAAAGAATTTTTCATTTTGGACCGGTAGTTCCTGAGATTAGCCATTACTGCTCCGCTCCTATTGGGTATAGCGTGATGATATATAGCCTATAATACTCCACGACCAAAGGGCTATACAACGCAAAAAGAATTTTTCAGTTTGGACCGGTAGTTCCTGAGATTAGCCATTACTGCTCCGCTCCTATTGGGTATAGCGTGATGATATATAGCCTATAGCACTCCACGAACAAAGGGCTATCCAACGCAAAAAGAATTTTTCAATTTGGACCGGTAGTTCCTGAGATTAGCGCGTTCAAACAAACAAACAAACAAACTCTTCAGCTTTATATAATAGTATAGATACAAAGATTTGATACGGGTGTTAATATTATAATTACTTAAGAAACGATCTTTCTTTGTCAACCGCGTATTGAAAAGTTGGAATATGTAGATATGTATATGTACAATTATATTTATTGTAGTTAATGGCTGATTTGGCGTTCGTATTTTAAGTACATTAGAGGTCACTGAAAGCCAGTACTGTGTTTTGGTTGTCATAACAAAGGTTATGCTGAGATGACCACCTAGTTGTCACTCTTGGTATGGAATATATTTGAAGCATTTGTTTTTAAATAAATATCATCAGTACTGCAACAATATTCTTTCTTTTCTCCATTTGGTCTATATGAAAGTGTAGGCAGAGGTGCAACTAACTGGTGCACCTACTATCCGTGATAAGATAGGATTTACTTTTTTTCACACAAAAAGTATCAACAAAGCTCAAAAATAATATAGTCGATTTGAAATTTTGATTTCTTCAGCTTCCCATGACTGTACATCATAAATTAAGAAAGAAAAGAACGTATGATCTATAAATGCAAAAGTAGAACTTACTTGTGTACACGTCTTCTTTGGGGAAAGGGCGGAAACTTATGTATATCTTTAAATAACAATGTAAAAATAATCATTCGTTCTATCTAAAATAATTTTCGCATACTTTCTATATAAGAATATTATGTATGGTGCGTATAAGTAGAGAACTGTTGTACTACGCTCCATGCAGGCCGGCTTCATGACAAGCTAACCTATTTTCCCAGTCTCCTTTGAATGTCGTTCTTATTCTTTAGGTTTTTGTCGTAAAGATGTGAAATACCGCCTGTGTGCATTTTCACGCAGTATCTGTAGAATATACTTATGTTAGAGAATACTAAAGCATTAAAACTAAACATCACTAGCCGTGAACAACAATCATAGGTGCATCATCGTTCTTCAATGAATGTAGAGTATAAATTTGCGTCAGTAGACCTCTTGCCAATTCACTGGTCATATTATATTCAAGCCGCCAACGTTGGTTTTCTGTAATATTGTGATATCGCTATCAAATCTGGCTTAAGTTAGTGCTCTGAGATGAAATATGGAGGTCTCTCTGTGTCAAGACAAGAGGTGTGCTTTAATTATTAAAATGTCATTAATGTTATGTAAATTTAAATTTAATTTAATACTAACACCGTTGGTGCCATAGTGTAATTGCCGTCTGGAAGTCTAAGATTCGATCCTTGGATCGGGTTAATTAATATTGTGCTTTTGTTAAACGTTAAGTGGCCTAAGCTAAGCTAAGCTTAAGATTGGAGTATGTACTAGAATATTCAATTGGCAACGTGTAATAACCACGTGATACGGTATCTATAATAGTGGCCACTTGCCGCCCACGCATTGTTTGTAAACATTATTAGCACGGCATACTCCCATAGATTGTAGTTCGAGATCAAGTACAATATTTTTTAAACAATTTTTGTATCCGTAGGAAAAATATATAAACATAGTTCAAGATAGTCGAAAAATTATATGCTTGTACAAATGTACGTACAAAGTAATTGTAGTTGTGTTGAAATATTTTGAGCTCTAATACATTATACAGTTAGCATAAACTTATGTTAAACTCTAAAAATGCGTCTAAAAACCACAGCTCTACAAGCTTTGCAGCAAATAAAAAGTTTCATAGTAGGTAACTTTAAGTTTTAACGTGGGTGGTAATTTTTTTCCGATATGCATGTTTTTCTAGAAACAGAAGTTGTATTAATACAATATGTCATTAGGTAGGTTTTGCTGTTGCTTCTCGCTGATTACTTTCATTAGGATTAAGTACTATTTAAGTAATGCTTAAAATATCATAATTATCTGTATCCCATTCCGAGATAATTAAGCAAGCCTTATATTTTTTTTGTTCCCAAAAATACGAAAATCTTCAGTATATCTATTCTCTTCTTTATTTTAGTAAAAAGGCTCCAAGGTCCATTAATCTATAAATAAATACAAAGTGCCTATTTAAGTTTTAAAACAATGATACTCACACATAACGTTGGTGATAAGATCCAGCCACGGGCCGTCCCTTGATCCCTCAGTGGGGGTGCCATGCTTAATCTACATCGCCTGCCATTCATAACTATTGTGTCACATCGGTCGGTCATTGTTTAGGCGAATCGATAAAAACGACGCTTTGGCCCTTTTCCAACTGATCCCCATCTATATTCATGCATACGATAATGCATTATGTGCAACCATAAATCACAGTTAATTGCGTTTAAGTGAGTGGTATGCTTTGTCCTCAAGATCATTATGATGGTCACTTTTTTATTGTTATAGTGTTTTTTTTTTTAATGATGAACTATCCGCCATTTTCAATAAACGACCCGGATCGCTTTTTACAATCTATCTCAAAAATTTACCAATTAGAAAAAAATATCTGATATGTTTGCAAATGAGTTATTTTGATCGGTATATCCTCGGTAGATTGAGATCGTTTATTGAAAAGTACTGTAAAATATTCATATCATAGGATTTAAGATTGACATCATTTTGATCTCTTTTGGTATCTAAAATATGTTCCTAAATATCTATTTATCTATTGTCTAGATAGACGAGGTATTTTCACTCGAAAATACTTTACTAGGTATAAATTTGGTAATAAAATATTCTGACGACATTTAAACATTTCCGTAAGAACATGTAAGGATATCCGTATGCAAATAAACCGAACAAATGTACCAAACCGCAACCCATGGGTGGTTTAAGTAAGTTCAAATACGAAAAAAGGGAAAGTGCTGGTACGATCTATTGTCACCGAGAATCACTTTGGTACACGTCGGTATGGCCGCTGTAGACTTAAATGTTACTGGATGTGCACGCAATGATTTATGTACGGATTTTTATTTTATAACTTATTCTAATAATATTTTAAATAAATAAATAAAAATAGGTATATTATTGTTTTGAATGTTATTTTATATTAGGCTTTTACCTGCGGCTCGGCCAGCGTGATAATGTTTTTACGGGATGGATATTTTCTCGGTATAAAACGATAGCCTATTGTACTTAAGAGTAATGTCGATTTATATTAACGAAAAAAAAAAGAAACTAAATCGGTTTACTAGTTACTGATTTCACCGCTCTTCATCTTTATATATTAGTAAACATTAAATTTGTATTATACTCTATATACCATATTATGTTTAATACTTGAAGGAATAGGCAGAGACGCTCTTAGTACAGGCATTTTTAACCAAGTTTATTTTCCATCCCATGATATAATAGGACGAGCTTATTGCCATAACGAATTTATTTTGCATTTACGCTGCCGGCAAAGAATACAATTTTGTATGCATTTGTATTTAAATGTATCTAGTTAAATATTAAAAGATGTGCACTGATTATTACATGCAGTAATTTAATTGCGTTTTTATATCGATCAAAATACCTTCCCAGTATAAGTGTTATTGTCTACGTCTCCGGGATCAAAAGTATTCTATGTAATATAAAAAAATATGACAAGGTTTATTCGTTCGCCATATTGTATCTAAATTCGTTTCCGCATTTACTTCTAACAAATATCCAAAAGTCTAAACTTATTAACAAACGTTACCATTTTATAATATAAGTATCACAAAATATTTAATTAGACAATAATTGTAAACCACTAAATAATATATTGAAGCCGAAAACTTATTTTAAAATGAACTCTTCCAGTGTGCGAAGTGTTCTTGTAAGCGTACGTAAATAATACGTTGCGTAGGGGAGGACAGCACGAACCATTGTTTGGATGCAGTTTTGATGTATCCAAGATTATAGCCCAACTGAAGGATTTTGTTCTTATATGTAGGAGGAATTAATCTTTCAAAATAAACGCGATGTATGTCGTACTTGTGATTAAGATTTTAAAGTTGATGAGTATTAGTGTCATATCAATACATTATTCACGAAGGTTTATCGACGGATAGTGATATAATATTAAATTAAGTATGTTAAAAGTTGCCTCAGTGACGTCGTTGTACTACTGCTGTGCTGGGGTCCGATACCCGATCCGAGTATAATAGGGTTTTCTTTTCAATATCAGACCGGAGACTAGAACAGAAGTTTAGCACAAATTCTAGATTCTAGACTCGATCCATATTACATCATGGGATTGAAGACCCACGGCTATAAGTAGGTATACTGGTTGCATTTCTGCCTATCCCTTCATGTGCATTTTATTTCTTGATAATATTATAATTGCGAAAATTTGTGACAATGTTTGTATGTTTGTTAGAAGTAAATACTGAATGGATTTGGATGAAATTTGGCACACGGTAAACTACATACATTTTACTCTGGTAAGTTGCTCTTATAGGAAATAATGTATTTGTTAATCAGATTTTTTCTATAGTTGGAGCTGGCGTCTTACAATGTTTTAGGGACTTTTGTAACGGGAAAGGCCTTTCAAGCGAGCAAAGCCGCGAACAACACCTGATATTAAACAATCTTGTATCCCTAGCCATACTAAAACACTTCGTATACAACTTGACTCAACAAAGATAACCCGAAAAAGATAAAGACGAAGAGCAAGCTTTAAACCGTCGCCTTAGTGCTCTAATTATTACATCCACATTGTATTACGATATCATATTTGTCGACAATGGCGTCCTTTATGTAGCAAACAATCGTGTTGCTGATGAATTTTGGTCTATGTCTGCGCCGTGTCTTTGTGTCGGCCTCCCTTCGCTGGACAACACAATGGGACAAAAGTTGTTCAATAGACGCGCAAGCACCTAATACCGAGGCCCACCCACCATTGTTTCGGGTAATGTTCGACTTTTATGGATATTTTCAATGGATCGACTATAATCCGGCGAATTAAATTGCAAACTTATGGCCTTTGGAAACCAAGTTTTCTTAACATTGTGTTGCTCTGTGGAAAATATTGCGTTTTCGCGATATTCATTTTAGTAGGTATCGCAGTAAAATACGCATTTATTGCTGCTTATTTTTATATATTGGAATATACATTCCCGTTAGAAGCTTAGGAGAAAATATACTCCTTGACATCCTAATACAGAAAATGTTACTTCCAATCTCAATAATAACATTAATAGTTCTGTTATTTCCCGATACATACCAAATTGTGTCCTTGATACGCTACCGCGAACGCTACTTTCTATCACATAATTATGATACGAGGTCGCACGGATTAGTGATTCTCGAAGTTATTGATTTGATTAACTAAACGTGTAGAGTTAATGACAATGGCCTTCATTGAATATACTGTAGGGGATTTAATCTTAGAAAGTACAAGTATATCGTCTAAGTAAAGAAACAGTGGCGTTTGCTTACTTAGCTAGTAGTTTATGAAACTAAAGCCATCAAAAGTGAGTTGTAGACGACGTCCAAAGTATACCGTTTTCCGTACTTACCGTTTAAGAGAGGCGCGCCTGCAGATACCGATAGAAGTTACCATCCCATTCCACGCGGAACACTAGATTATACATAGAGTTGCGCCGCTCACAACAATAGCTCCGATAGCTCATAATGCAGTTTGCCGATGTTGAAAGCGCCCGCCACACTTCCCCCGATCGGATTTTCCACGATAATCGTGACAAAAGAACTTTGTGTCGGACTGCGGTACCTACGGCGTATATTCTATTGAGAATGTTGCGAGCGACGCACACGACTGGCCGACGCTGTATTCATATAAAAACGGATGGACAAGTTATTTACACAGGACAGAATTAGTTTCTGTTATCAATAAGAATAGATGTGGGAAAGTTTAATGGAATTGTGATGGCTATGAAGTTCAGAACTTTGTTCATTAGGATTTAAACAACTTTATTATTTTAGTGAAGTATTGGTTTTATTGTAATTTGTCTTTATAATTACATTCATATTGGACATGAAGAATTAACATCATTTAAACACGATTCAGACAAGTACGAGTAATAAACATTTCTCCTCAGGATAATCGGAAAGATGAGCAGTTTGTCTGATAACTGTGACAACGCGTTTATAAAAGCAAAGTATACAATCCATGGGCAGAATCCAAGATGCCTCATTACCATCGAGAATATTAATAGTAAACAGAAAAATCTACGGGAATGACAAATCCTATCGGTCATTATATCGCTAGGATATATCATTCTCACACATAGAATTAGTATTAACAATGTCTATAGCGGCTATAGCCTAGGTGGTTGTGGAACGGACTGTCGAGACGAGTGTCCGCAGGTTCAAATCCAAAAGGCACACACCTCTGACTTTTCTAAAAATTATGTGTGTATTCTTTGTGAATTATCGCTTGCTTTAACGGTGAAGGAAAACATCCTGAAGAAACCTGCATATCTGAGAAATTCTCTACTAGGAATTTTCGAGGGTGTATGAAGTCTGCCAACCCGCACTAGGCCAGCGTGGTGGACTAAGGCCTATTCCCTCTCAGTAGTAGAGGAGGCCCATACCCAACAGTGGGAAGTATATAATACAGGGCTGATATTATATTATGTCTACAGCCCCAGATTTTGAATTACAAAGTACTGCGTGCCATAAGTCTGCGCTGGTCACCTTGAGTCATGCAATATTGAATCTTATAATACTAGGAAAAGAATTATCAATGATGTTAGCTACTTTGTATAGTGAGGATACTGCATATTCCTACGGTTTTCACTATCTATACATAAGAAGAATCTTATCTTGCCTTATTAATCTTACTGAAAATAAAATTCGAATGCTTGTGTAAATGTTTCATGTTTATTAGAAGTTAACGTTAATATCTAAGACAATATCTTGGATTAACATATTCCCTATTTTTTTCTCCGGTTATTTCCTTCTGTAGGACGTATTTTGATTTTTAACCTGATTTTGTACTTACATAGGTGCTGACGTCCTTAAGACAGTGCTATGGATTGTCATAGTGATTTATCGACTTTTGTGGTTTTTCACGCAGGCGAAGTCGCGTGCAATACGTTATATTTGAATTCGACTTAATATGTATTACTTTTTTTTTCAAAGATGGCTATATTTTTATACCTCTCAGGTTAACTGATATAATCAACTTGGAAGCTTGCACAAGTCTGGGATCCAGTTCTACGTTTAATTAAATCGGAACCCAAAAGACCGGCTGCCAGACTTCAAGACACTATGAGCTCATTCTGCGTAGATCGGACTACCAACAGCTAATATTTAAAAAGTTGGATAATTGTAAAATGTAGGTAGATATTGTAATTTTGATTTTGCGGACGACCAACACCTCAGTCCCGCCCGTGACCATGAAGGTTGCAAAGTTTTCGAAACGTCGGGAAAAAGTTAAAATATAAAAACCGCCATAAAATCTGTAAAAATAGTTTAATTTTACAAACTTTTTAAATTGTTTTTTACCATAGTAAAATATATATAAAAATGCATTAAACTTCTTAATACGTTGTGGAAATATTTAACAATATTTTTTATGATATCCTTATTTTTATTCATGGTGAATAATTTTTATACGTACGCGCAGCAAAAGCTAGTTTTCTTACACACAATTTTAGTCAAATAAAGGAAGCTTCCACTATCAAGTGTTCGTAGTGAAGAGCGGAAGCTTTCAAAATAAAGTGCACAGTAAACAATCAATTTGCGTTATCTACATTTTTGTGGGGGACAAACATAACAGATATCTTGTTACAGACGGGAAATGATTCAGAGAGTACCCAAAAATATGCAACTTACGACTATACTCTAATAATATACTAATACTAATCAATAAAGTTCGATAAGTACAAGATTATTAAATTTATTAAGAAAATAACGAAAACTGGCAATGATTTATACAAGAAGATTACGGGATAGGTGAATGTCGGAGTATGTTTTAAAAAAAATCACACCAGCCGCGTGAAAAGGAAAAATTGATGAGTCATAATCATAATTTCAGCCGGGAATCGTTCACTACTGGACATAGGTTTCCCCTATTGAGCGCCATAGGGACCGGTTCTGGGCTGCACTCATTCATCGGGCTCAGGCGACCCTCAGCAGGTCGTCGGTCCATCTAGTGAAGGGCCTGTCTACACTGCGTCTCCCGGTTCGTGATCGCCACTCCAGAACTTTACTTTATCAGAAATTGATGAGTAAAAATATACATTCAATATCGAACAAAATATGATATGGTACTTCTGACCACTCAGTTAACTATTAACGGAAATGTACAAAATTATTTAATAAGGCTTTAATTAATAAATTATATGAAACAGTAGTGTTATCTAATTAGATTGTATGCCGCCGACGTCGCCCGCCGACGCAGTCCGCGTCTATTGTGCCAAGGACAATGACTGCTAATTCCTGATCCATGTAACTTCCTGCATTGTTCCCGTGTTGACAGATTTTCCTATTATCAGTACGAACAATGTTCACTTGTATTACAATAATAAGGCAAATAATGTATGTATAGCTGCTTGTTTACATTACATTAATAATATGTTAATGTGTGGTATGTCGTTTTGAAATAAAAAAATTGTAAGAGAATGTTATGGGCCTACCGACCCTTATTGAACCAGTGCAGACGGTTATGGAATAAAGCCCACAACACTTAATTATTTACTATCCAGCAATGCCATAATCTGTTATTGCTGCATTTTTATCCTTAACAGATGGGCATTAATGTATGCATTTACTGTATATAAAGTTGAAATAAATAAATAAATTAATGTTTTCCACAGTTTTAATATGATCATCCTACAGCAGTGGTTTTTGCATTCCATAAACGCGTATGCTTTAAGTACTCCACTGACCAAGTTACTAAGTAGAAACTAGCCGATCCTAACTAGATAAAATTTATTGGTTGTCATCATGACTGTAATTTTTGGGTTCTTTGGAATGCATATTAATATATATAAGACGGTAATCGATATAGTGATTGACTGAAGAATTGAAGATTTGAGCAAGTTTCTTGATGATGATCAAACAGACTCGAGCATTAATTCCATACATTTACAGCGCAGGAGTTACGGGCGGGAAAATGCAGATTTAAAAATAGTTGCTTTAAAAAATAAATATTATCTCTTTGTTGTAAATTTTAAATTACCAAAATTTTCCTTGTTAAATGGTCTATCTGATAGCAAATAAATATATGTGAACTTGAGGAAGAGATACAAGGAATGAATAATTTTAGTGGCATTTTCATTATAAAATTAATGAAATACTATCCACATTATATCAAATTTTAAACAACCAAAGTAAAGTTAACACATTGTAAAAATATGTTACTTTTTTGTATATGTATTATAAACTTCGAATACATAGCTTGTAAAAATATTGTTAGCATGCCGATTTACTGGAGGCACCGTCTTGAGTCAATCGAAGTCGAAGTCATAATTATTTATTATAAATATATAATTTTTATCAATCTTTCTCGCTAACAAATTACAACAGTTAAATATAAAGTCATAAAAACTATTCAAACTGATTGCGACTGAGAACAAAATGCTGGCACGCCAGCCATTTAACACAATGCCGCTGGGCTTTTTATAACAATAAACTCCCTAATAACAAGTCAATAGACCGCAATAACTCATAACATTGTATCGGCAATCAACCCTTTCGGGTCAGTCCGGCGTAAACCCTGTATCACATAGCCTATATTTGTTTCCGGAATACATTAATCTACGTTTCCGTTTTGGATTGATATTCACTGGTTATAGACGGTTGCTCTTGTCTTGCTATATTGACGTATGACTAAATACCGCTTATATGTATTAGCAATTGTGTTTGTGTGGCTTGTTAATTTAGATATATAGTCATCTTTCGAAAGGATTCACATCAGGCCACTAAGCACAATGACTAATAAAAACTTTTTAACAAAAATTTATACCGCCTTCAAAAACCTCTAAAAACCAAAAAATAATTTAACATTACCTATGTACAGTATACCAATTTTGGAGTCGGTGCCTAATAAAATTTAAACATTGTATTCGTACGTATTCATGTATTTATTTAGCTTAACTAGCAATTTTAATGACTAATGTTAAAAATAGCGATCTAACCATAAGTATGCTGTATTTTGCCAGTTTCTGTAAATTCATTTTTCCATATTAATTTTGAAGGAATTGTTGTCTTGGATAATGTAATTAATTTGCTTTATTCTTCTGTAAAAAAATGTTATAAAAGAATAATAAAATATATGCTGTGGTGGTATTATAAATGTATTGTACAGAAAATTAAGGAATTTCGTGGTAGGTCGAGGGCATTATAATACATAGATAAAGATGACGTTTACAATACATTTCTTAGCCCTGGGGCCTTATTCTCTATCCCGCACGTTATTTTGACAGTGTGTAACAAGCACGTAACACAACGCATCATGTTTAGGACTATAGAAATTTGGCTTACAGAATACCATTCCACGCACATTTCTCGAAGATAACATGACACGGCCGCGTTACGCGTTTACACAATCATACAGAATAAGGGCCCTGTCCTATGGCGCGCGTATTTTTTCGCCATTCTTTTCTACATTTGACGGGGAATTCCAACGGCGCGGTTCGCGGTTATAACGCGTCATCTATTGAAGAACTATCTTACGGAACAAAGATTCATTTAATCTTTATTATAAGTTGTGTTATATTTCAATAGTAATATTATATAAATACACACTAAGTATTTTGCATATTTTAATTACTTTAATTTACTTAAAAGTTTTATTAATATTATAAACGCGTAAGATTGTGAAATGTTTTGGATGTTTTTAACAATAGAAGTTAACTCTAAAACAGCTAAACGGATTTGGATTAAATTTCTCACACAGATAGACCATGCCATGAATAAAATCATAGAGTAGGTACATTTTGTTCCAGTATGTTGCTCCCGTTGGGATATATTTTTTCTTATAGTTGGCGTTGGCATCGTTCATACGATGGGTTAATAGTGCAATGGATCGCTGGAGTGGTTTAGAGATTTTTTTTAGCGGGAAAGGCTTTTCCTGCGGGCAAAACCCCGAATAAAACTTAGTATACAATAAGTTAAATGAATAAGTCATCGAATATAGTTTAAGATTTTGTTGAGATCTCACAGAATAAATGTACTAGATACTAGTATAATATACATTGTTAACTATATTCCTATTGTTTATAATTACTTTTATATTTTACACGCAAAATGCTATGTGCCTCGTATTTTAGTTAAGTCAACAACTGTATGTATTTATATGTAAAAACATTCCGTCGCAAATCATATCACATCCATTATTTGAATACTTCATTTGTTTCCATACAATGTTGTCTGGAATTGTGATCCATCGCGGGTTGAATAACATCACGCTGAATAGTTGGTGGGTGGCTTATGGCTCGCGACCAGCTTCGCTTGGCCTATCCAAACACCCTTTAACACCCTTTTGGAGTTAAATATAGTTTTGTGCGCGAACAGGGAGGCGGGCCACAATATAACGGCGGCGCGGAACCATTGTTGTTGCGTCGGATTCGAGTGCGAATTGTCACAGGCAGTCGGACGATTTTATCAATCGCTTATTATTCAGCTCCTAACAAATGGTTGATGACTCATTTATGGATGAGAAAGCATTGATTTTTTTGGTTTTATGCGAAGATGATATGTGATTTTTAGATACTAATTTATAGAGTGCGTAAAGATTGCGACAGATCCTTTACAACTCTTAATTGTATCGTTTTTAGCGAGCATTGTAATTTCATGAATCACAATAACTGTTATAGAATGCCTCTGGCTTCAATCCCATATATACATAATTTTCTACAAAGTTTTAAATAAATGAATTAAGTAACTACGTAAGGGATTCATCATTTCCAAGTAATATTTAAACACTCAAGAAGTTTGAAACATCGAAAGGCATTTAAATGGCTTCTGGAAAGAACAATTATTTTTTACACCAAGTGTTTGTATTAAAAAACATTTACTATATGATTACAGGTCGATAAAAGGTGTATTTTTTGTGAAAAGCTCTTCGATTGTTTTTATGTATGAACGAAATTTTGAAATTAGTACTTATTTCCTATTTAGAATAAGCCCTTTCCCTATTAATTCTGTATCTATAAAATATGAGAAAAAGACAAGTTCGTAATTTTTCCTCTTAAACATCCCTTAAAACTGTATTGGAGTGTGTTCGTAGGTGCAATGTTATGTGCGTACCGTAAAAGAGAAGTTAGTACGTTCGTATCTATCCGTGCGGTACTAAAACGATTTTCGTTCGATTCGACCGTTTGGCTGAATCCGCTCGACAGTAGCAGATATCGAACGAGTCCATTGTTGGAGGTGACATCTAAAAGCATTGTGCCAAGCAGTACAATCGCGCCATTACCGTCTCCATTGTGACAATGTTAACATATCGTTATCTAGATCAAGCGCCATCTATTGTACTACACCGGAGACTTTTGTGCGAGAAAGTTCTTTTCCTTTTCAGTTTGCGGGCGCCGCGTAGTTTTGTTACGGGTTGTTCACCCGAGGGGGTCCATATAATTTGTTTAGTAATGAATAGGTAGGTGTTTGGAATTGGTTATTTGTATATAGAATATTTTTTTATTTAAACCTTAATGTTATTACGTTTTAGTTGTGACATTTTAAGCTAAGTGCTCCATCAAGAGCCAAGAACAACAAAATGTCTGAAAAGCGCGTTCGTAGCCGTAGCGCGTGTCTACGAAAGCGCTACGAAATTTTCGCGAGTGCAAAACTTTTCACTTGTTTCCTGTATTTTAAATTCATAATATGAATTTCTACAGGTTGGTATGGTGGTGACTTTTTTAAAGTTTTAATTGGGTAATATCATACATAATCAATCACGTAGGTCACATAATTATGATAGAGATAGCCACTCATGACGAAAAGAGTTGCAAAGCCCGAAGATTGGTGTTTTCATTGCCGATTTGTATGGGTATTTGGGATTAAGGTTTTCAACAATGTCACTATCTGAAATGACAATAATATCCGCTGACATACCACTTTTTTTTGGCAGATAACGGTAAAAACATCTTTGTTACCCATATCGAGTAAACTATCGTATCTGAAAAAAATGCGATTTATACTTTTATTGCGTTCCGTTATATATGTACTGTAATATGCACCTTTCAGTTTTCTCTATTTACTCAGTTCCAAACCCACTAAAAAGTTAGTAAATTAAGTTTTTTTAATGGGTTTAGTAGTAAACAGTACATAGATAACGAAATGTTACAAAGTGAAAATCTTTAGTTTAGTGATTTTTTTAGATAAGATAGCTTACTTTGGACCCATCGATTTATTTTACTAGGCTTATGTACTTGTCAAAAATGTAATTTAGTTGTTAAGTTTTTTTTAATGGGTTTGGTAGTAAACAGTACATAGATAACGAAACGTTGCAAATTGAAAATCTTTAAATTAGTGAATTTTTTTAGATACGATAGTTTACTTTGGACCCATCGGTTTATTTTACTGGGCTTATATACTTGTCAAAAATGTAGTTTAGTTGTTAAGTTTTTTTAATGGGTTCAGTAGTAAACAGTACATAGATAACGAAACGTTGCAAATTGAAAATCTTTAATTTAGTGAATTTTTTTAGATACGATAGTTTACTTTGGACCCATCGGTTTATTTTACTGGGTTTATATACTTGTCAAAAATGTAGTTTAGTTGTTAAGTTTTTTTAATGGGTTCAGTAGTAAACAGTACATAGATAACGAAACGTTGCAAATTGAAAATCATTAATTTAGTGAAATTTTTTAGATACGATAGTTTACTTTGGACCCATCGGTTTATTTTACTGGGCTTATATACTTGTTAAAAATGTATTTTATTTGTTAAGTTTTTTTAATGGGTTCAGTAGTAAACAGTACATAGATAACGAAACGTTGCAAAGTAAAAATCTTTAACTTAGTGAAATTTTTTAGATACGATAGTTTACTTAGGACCCATCGATTTATTTTACTAGGCTTATGTACTTGTCAAAAATTTAGTTTCGTTGTTAAGTTTTTTTAATCGGTTTGGTAGTAAACAGTACATAGATATCGAAACGTTGCAAAGTGAAAATTTTTAGTTTATTGAATTTTTTTAGATATGATAGTTTACTTAGGACCCATCGGTTTATTTTACTAGGCTTATGTACTTGTCAAAAATGTAGTTTAGTTATTAAGTTTTTTTAATGGGTTCAGTAGTAAACAGTACATAGATAACGAAACGTTGCAAAGTGAAAATCTTTAATTTAGTGAAATTTTTTAGATACGATAGTTTACTTAGGACCTATCGATTTATTTTACTAGGCTTATGTACTTGTCAAAAGTGTAGTTTCGTTGTTAAGTTTTTTTAATCGGTTTGGTAGTAAACAGTACATAGATAACGAAACGTTGCAAAGTGAAAATATTTAGTTTAGTGAATTTTTTTAGATACTATAGTTTACTTGGGACCCATCGATTTATTTTACTAGGCTTATGTACTTGTCAAAAATGTAGTTCAGTTGCACATAATATTAATTTTATTTATCAACGTTTATATACCTCAATACTTGGATAAGAAACGTGAAAAATATATGGCATCTTAATATAACAAAATAATTATAGGTAACAATTCGATAAAAAAATTCGTGATTACTTGGCGGAGCTTTTTGGGCGAATCATTGTGAATGTCCAAGATGTCACTATATTTGTCAAGTCTCGAAATAGGATAATTACATATTAAAATTAATCGACGGTAAGATGGTAGAAACGGAGGTTTTTAGTATCTAGGATATATGACTTGGATACGTAACGGTAACCTTTTTAATAACTGTGAACGATCTTATTTATTATTTAAATGTTAGATACAAATAATAAGTCATTCAACATACTGCCATCGGGTAAGGAGATCATTTTACTGTGTGTTAATTGGCTTTTGTATGAGTGAAAATTATCTTTAGGCATACGAAAGGAAAAAACCGGCCAAGTGTGAGTCGGATTCGCGCGCTGACGGTTCCGTACAAACCCGTAGATATATAAGTACAAGTCACCCATCACGACAATCGAGTATTAGTAATGATATTTTGATTGCAAAATGAAATACATAACATTACAATATGGAAAGCTGGAGAAGCATAAATTAAAGACAAAAGTCTAAAAAAGATACGGTTTCGGAATTTTTCTTGATTCTATGTCGACTGAAAGTACCCTTTAGGTTTTGATTCCCTTGCGAGTAGTTGCGAGTTTGAAATTACGCGGCTTAAATTGCTGTTTCTTTTGATTGCGTTGACATAGAAGTTTAATTTTATTACAGTAGACCTGAGTATTTGGTATAAATTTCAGCCTAATACCTCCACGAGTTTCTGAGAAAAAGTGTCTTGACAGACGGACGGACAACAAAGTGATCATCATATAAGGGTTCCGTTTTTTCATTTTGAGGTACGGAACCCTGAACACGAGGAGCATACGATGTTTTTGCATCTGTTCTAGTCTTAGGGTATGGGTGCAATTATGTTTCCATACGATTGAGCTCTACTCCAAGGTAATCCGCACTAAACTATTTTGGATTTGCAACTTCGAAACCTTTTAGAATTATGAATTATAAACTCGAGCATTTCGAGGCTCGTTTTATATTTTTGATAAGAGGTACAAATCTCAATCTTTTATCAAAAATAACCCACAGATCACTGATTAAATAGAATTCCTAGAGAAAAAATATTGTTATAGGTACATATTTAATTACAACATATTATATCCACATCAAATTGAAGCGATGACGGCCAGCAACGCTAAGGTGAGCGTTGACCAGTCGGCCATTGTTAACCGCCACAATGACTGGTTAATGAGATCTGATCCATCCTTGCTGGACAATGGACGCACCCCACCCCGATTTTATTAATTAATTCATTACAATAGAAGCGAACCTGAGTTTTGAACCACTATCCATTGTTCGCACATAGATAGTGACTAAGCACTGTTGACCTCCGTTGATAAGTGAGATAAAGGATTCGTATATTGGTGTAATGATTGATTTTAACTTTTGATTAATAGCTGTAGAGTAAATAGTTGAATGGTTCGATTAAGAATTGCATTACGCTTATTCCTTTAAAAGAGAATGGATGTTTTGTTAGGGTGCCAATTTCAGTGCCGATGTACTAAAACTTAATATTGGCTACTGTTAGTCATAGGTAGAGTTCTAGCCGCAGTCGTAGGTCACTACTAAGTATATTTCTATTTAACTAAATGAATCCCTCCTAGCCGAATTTTGACCATGGCGGCCAATCTCAACGGAGATCACACATTGGCTACTATTAGTCATAGGTAGAGTTCTAGCCGCAGTCGTGGGTCACTACTAAGTATATTTCTATTTAACTAAATGAATCCCTCCTAGCCGAATTTTGACCATGGCGGCCAATCTCAACGGAGATCACACATTGGCTACTATTAGTCATAGGTAGAGTTCTAGCCGCAGTCGTGGGTCACTACTAAGTATATTTCTATTTAACTAAATGAATCCCTCCTAGCCGAATTTTGACCATGGCGGCCAATCTCAACGGAGATCAGCCAGGTACGCAGGAGATATTATAGTCCACAAGTGTGTGCGCAATACACAGGTGCACTCTCTGTTCCTTCACTCTCATAGTCCAGTGAGACGGCAATCCGACATGACCGGAGAGAGATCAGGCGCAGGACCAACGGCTTTACGTGCTTTCCGAGGCACGGGGGTATCACACCGCCCACTTCCTGACTGCGAGCTGCCACTGAGTAATTTTTAAGATGGAAAAACCTAGTCACAATTATTTTGGCCGACCCGGGATTCGAACCCAGGACCTCAGCGCGGCAGTCGTACTTGTACCGTGTACACTTACAACTACGCCACCGAGGCAGTCAACTAAATAATAATTATTTAACCATGTTTTACTAGCATATTCAAACACCTATCTAAAAACCTATATATATATATGTCAAAATATAAAAAAAACATAATCCTCTGACAGTGGAACTCAAGACCGAAGTCAGCAATGGTTAAGGATTCAAATTAAGAAATTTCCTTGCAATACGTGCCGTGTCCAACAGTAGTACCTTCTGCATCTGGTTTCTTATCCAACGAAGGATTGAGCCTCTGGAGATGTTGGTCGAGGCTCTTTGGGTATTAAATTATTAATATAATACTTGAACAATTTTAATATCTTTAATTATAAAATAATAATACTTAAAACAACAATGGTTTTAATAAGTACTATAACACGAACAAGTCACTTCTCTTTAAACCAAATTGCTTATCAGGTAATTTGCCACAATCTTCTATAATATGTATATTTTACACGCTGCGTGATTCAAAGTTTTCAATATTTATTTGGTGTAAGCAGTTATTTCTATTGTGAATAGGACAAAACATCTTCACGTATGGTGGTATTTCCAATATAAAGAATCAGTCAATTCGATACAAGCAGTGCGTTAATATATATTTGTGTGAATATTATTTGTCAGTTACCGTAGCGCAATGGATTTGAGCGCGGTGTAAAATCAGCAATGGTGGGTTTGAAAATAGAGTCCGGATTTGCTATATTAGGTTCATTATTTTTTTTAATGGAATCGAAAGCGAATATGTGTGTGATTATTGGGTAGGTATATACTAACCCGATTAGTGCTCGGTGATTATTGCCTACACTTTCAAAAACTGTACATATACTTATTATATTCAGTATATTTCTATAGAGAGTAGAAGATAGTAGGTAATTAAGTTATTATATATAAGGCTTTATAATGAAGAAATATGATACTAATAATATAGTAATTTTTAATTGTAAGACGTTTTCCTCATTCTATTTGACATAGGTATACAGCATAATTGAATAAATATTAGCATAGATAAACCGCAAATGCAGATAATTCGCACAGTTGCACGCGTCACAAAGCAATTTCTCTATTGTTTTTGAAGTACAATGAAGTACACTCGACTAAAATAGAAGTCGAACAGAGTTAGCATATGAATAAAGTGGACAAAGGACCCCTTATGTCCATAGCGAAATTTTATTAATTGCGCATTGTGATAGGGCTGTGCTGATCAGATCGCTAATGTATATCGAGACACCAGATTCTTTAGGTGTAGGTACGTAATAAGTAACTGTTCTAGATAAATATTGTCCGCAACTAGGAGTATTCGCAAATTTTGGTATTAGTTATACAGCTTTACTATTTTATCACATACGCGGTCAGACCTTTATCACATAGAGGTAGGTAGAGACTATTGAGTGCCACACGCCGTAGCATGTAAAAGTAATAAGTCAAGATAGTTATTTTGACTAATTACTTTAACTTATTTATGTTTTTATATGTTAACAAATTTTATCTCTGGGTATTAGACCACGGTTACGGTGAGATAATTAAATTTTACGAAAAAAGGAAACATGGTAATCAATATTCGTATTTCACTTTTAACCTATATTTAAATTGTATAAAGTTCTTACATGTAACAGTAGTAGTGGATGACTGTAAAATTTTCATTAAAATTAAATTGATAGAGGATGATCGCATTTTGTGTATGTCTCGTGTGAGTGCAGATCCACCCCTGCGGCCATCCATTCAGCGCCGTCCAAGCGTGGTGCACATTGCATATATATTTCGATGAAATTGGTTATTATTTTTGTTTTAAAACAGTTATTTATTACTAATATAACGCTTTAAGGTACTCTGATTGATAATTTGTGACTAGTTCGGATACTAATTAGAGTAACTGAAATGTAGGTAATGGTATTATGCACACGGGCTCTATTTCTGATTATATATAAAATACATAATATTTTTTAAATAAAAATGTAATTACAAAAGCTTTTGTGAATTTGTTTATTAAAAAAAATATTGAAAAACTAATTTTAAAAGATTTTTATTAAGTTATTCATGTACTACAACGTATACAAACATCTTGTGCAAATCTCAGAACGTAACCCAGTGTGCGCTCCAAGCCCTGCAGAAATCATGAGAGCGAAAGATCAAACGCGCGTCGACGGTCGGTCTTTTTGACCCCGATAACAAAATGATACTTTTAGATGCACGGTGGTCGCACGAGAATCGTTTGCTGAATTAGAGGATAATTGAGCAAATTGATCCTTAGGTTTTTTTTTGGGAGGGTTGGATATATTTTAATGAGGGAAAGTCGGTATAATCTTACTTATAGTTGATGTTAGATTTTAAAGGAGAATAATCTACCTTGTCGTTCTGTAATATGCTGTATTTACGATTGCAATAATAATTATGGTTAGTTATTAAAATTAGTACGTTAGTCGAATTTAATGTATTTCTTTATAGTTCCTATCCGGAAAAATAATGCATGAAATGAATTTTATGGACGTGTTCAGGAACTCTTAAAACAAGGATTCTACAGCAACAGGTGGAAAGCTACATTCTTTTACGCGTTTCGAGTTCATTAGCCAAAGGCGTTTACAGAAGTTTAAACTTCAAAGTCAGCATGTCAGGAAATGCTTTTGTAGTTGAAGTAATTTACAACTTTTTACTCTACATGTACATAATGTAGTGTGTAATATTTTAACATATAAAGATTTATTGTATGTCCTAATTACAGTAATATGAATTCGTGTTGAATGAACTCGTACAAAACTAGTTTCGGTATGTTTTCGCGGCAACATGAGCGCGCGGGCTCGGCGCTCGCACAAAGTCACTCCGCCAGAGCCGGCAAGGCCATCACAGCATGTCAAGTTCGCTGCCACCACGTACATATTCCGCTAAAGCGCTGCTACAGTAACAATAATGGCTGAGTCCCCATTGTTTGGGCCCGTGGCACATTACGCTTTTGTCTCTGCCCTCTCTCGTTCCTCACAATGCGGCCAGGAAACAAGTGAGCCTTTATTTCGCCTCTTTTTGTCTCGGAGTATCGCTGCTTATTGTCTTCATTCGATTGTTCGGAGCTCTTCAGAGGGCACATTGTTGTGGAGCCCGTCGTTAGTGCTGAGCTTGCGGATGTGCAATGTTCTAAGTGTCGTTTGAATTTTAATACGGCTTTGGAAAGTGCGGATGATGCCTTTGCCTTTGAGCTGGGGATAGATAGAACAAAGGTGCTACTGTGGAATGCTCTACATTGCCGTTGTGATGTTGGCTAATAAAGTGCTGGTGATAAACGCCTTAACAAAGGAGTATGTTGCTGTTTAACAAAAATAGAACCAAAATTCAATCCAATGTTAATATTGTTAAAGTAGATTATGCTGTAAGAGGAAATACTCAAATATTCTTAGACGGTTACTGAGGGATCAACATTTAACAAAACTGCTGAACAGCATTTATACATAACACCACAGCAATATACGTGTCACTCTCCCAAACCCTCGTATTTGGGCCATTATTTTTCGTTTGAAAGGTTGTCACTTATTATAGTCTACATCGATAGCTATCCATCTTTATCTCCAAATGATACAAGCTACGCGAGCTCCTCTAGTTAGCATTGTTCGCGCGGCCCCATTGTGCACTAGCCTTTGTTACGGCACGCCCCGTTTTTCCTTTTCGCCTCCGAAGCAATGCGGTAGACCGCCTGAAAAACCAGCTGACAAGGGTTAAGAGTGTAATTTTTGTGTTTTACATAATGAGTTTAAACTTAGATTTTCTAAAGTTCGTTTCATATGCCCATCGGTTTAGGTATTAACGAATTATAATAGTACACTTGGTCATTGGAGTTTCTACATATTCAAGGCATGATTTTCAAAATCGTTTTATCTATGCAAACATTTGATAATATTGTACTTACGTGAATTGTAAAGATTTTCTACAGTCATTTTATCAGATAAAACAGTTTTGGTTATTTACTATAAGTAATACATAAATCTATATTTACATATATTATAAATGAGAAAGTAATTCTGCCTCTTTGTTTTTCGCTAAAATTTTGTATAGAAATAGTTTGAGACCCTGGGAAGTAGTAGAGACTATCCGGAAAAAACTTTAGAATGCGGGCGGAGCCGCGAACAAAAATTAGTAAGTTTTGAACCGGATTGAAAATGGCATTCAAGATGCACCTAAATACTAAAAATACTATGCACTTTGAATAGCAAGGTATGACATTAACGGCTAGCTTTAAGAACTAGACGACTTATAGTAACCACACCACCCGCACGAACTCTTTACAATGTCGACTCCACGCTGTGTCATTTCCCCAAACGGTATTCATATTTCCCACATTTTCCATACACAATATTGCGACTTTGTGCGGCAGCGCTCTCCTCAAGTCTCCAAATAGACCATTGACGAGCTCCGAGCAAACTCGCTATAGCGAATTAACACTATTCATGGGAAGTTTTGAAAGAGGACTACTCTCATACAATTTGGTCGCATTCATAAAGATTCACTCCTTAGCTAGCGGGATGAATGGTTTTATGAAATCTTCTGTATTGAATGTGTTTTAGCTTTTAAACATTTAATTACGATATTAATCATTCTATGTCAGCGACGTGCGCGGTTTCTATATTTATATTATATTTCTTTGTTTAGGTATGAATATTGAACGATACGAATACGTTATTTTTTGTATAAAACCGAAATACATTCGAAAATACTCGTTTTTGAACACATATACGTACACACACGTTTTATACGCGAGCGCAATCACACAACACACTAAGTTTCAGCGCTATTAACTGACTCTCAGCCAGATGAGATGCGGAACAATTAACTCAGCGACAATAGTGCGCTGGTATTGTAAGGCTATCGTTCCAGAAACAGTTGTTACAGCCGCCTCTGAAAGAACGCTCCGCAGAGTGGCCGGGACTGAACAAAAGCCGCTCCAATTGTGTTACACTACACATATTTTTGTATTGTCGAATGGGAAATGTTTGGTCGCAACACAGATTTTCGTCTGATTAAAGGGTTTTTGTGTCCGATCAAGTATAATTTATAAATCAGTGTAGTATTCGGAACAGTTAAATAAAAATTAAAAAAAAATTGCAATTAAGTAAAATGTGTTTCTATGCTTATTTGTCGGCCTTTGAACCGTCGGCAAGATATTATACAGGCTGTCTGTTGATCCTGGAGTCAACTCCTTAGTTTTCTTCTAGATTTGATTTCTTCAAAATAGTTGACGTTAGGCACGTAGCTGGTTGTTACAAGTAAGCCAAGTTCTTTATGCACCACCCTTGAAAAAGTTGTGCAAACTCCACGTTGATATGGGAAAACGTTAGGCATGGGAAGAAAAATGTCATTATAGTTATTTATTTAGCTTAATAATACTTATAAAATATGTATAACAAAATGTTATATGTGAAATTAATAAAGATTTGCAATATTGTTCGTGTGATAGCGAAAGGTTGAAATACATATATTGTAAATAAATATAAATCTTCGAGTCGTCTTTGAATAGTGTTAATTTACTATTGAACTGGCACAACTCCCGAGTGTGAGACTTCAATAGAAACCTCGTTCGACATCAGAAACATGAAATTCTATATGGAAAATGTGGAAAACGTAAATAGAGGCAGCAAAAAGCGACTCGAAAGGAGGGTGATTTTCTAAAGGCTTCAGCCGTTTCAATGGGCCACTGTTTAACATTGCTCATTGAGCGATATTTTCTGATTCCTATTCAAAACGCAAGAGACTTATTGTACATACAAACAGGTACTTTTACCTAAAAGAGCAATACGCAACTTTTTAACCATATCCACTTGAGAAGAAACTCTTTTGTCTACAATTCGAGAAGACCTTTAGAAACAAGGACAAAAGTACGACAAAGAAGGTATAGTATCAAAGAAAGTTTTATGTTAACAGAAAAACCAAATGACATTTATCAAGCCACGATGTTTGGATTATTACCATTTCATTTTATCGTTATTCAGCGAAATATTGGAAGATGTTTTCATTTAAAAACAATTGATTTAAGGATGTGAACAGGATTGTTCTGTCTGTATATTTTATTAAGACAATCGAGTCGTGCAATGCCGTTTAGTGTTAGAAAGACTTCTACTCCTGCTTCCATCCCATCTGTGATCGAGCCGATTCGAGATAAAGGATTGGATATGAAATGCTTCGTTAAAGTGGCTTTCTTCGTGACAATCGTAGTTGTTCAAGTTTGTTTGATAGCTTTATATTTTTGGAAATGTGATTACTAATATTATTCTTATTGATTAGTTATTAATGCATATTATAAATATTGAAACTTATTATGTGATCATTATTGAGTATTTTAAGTGTTTCTATCAGCCAAGTTAGTGTCTATTGGTAATGTTATTATACAGGGTCTGTTGCAGTATGATTACTAAAAGGGGATATAAAATTCACCACTAAAAATCGACTCCTTAGTGACTTCCAGCAGTTGTACAATACCGCAAAATAACATACAAAACAAGACGAATCGGAAGCAGGCGGCAATAAGGTCCCAAAAAGGAAACAGTGGATCAGAAATGTGTACCATAGAAGTTAAAATATTTTTCATGTATTGCCCTTAGTGTAGGTATTCCATTTTCCATTCCCATTCCTTGACACATGTTGCTGCTAACGAAACTGAAAATATCATTGTGGTCATCGTGTCTCTTGAATTATTTAACATTTCTTGGGATTGCAGTAAGGTAATTTACTCCAGAAGTTTAAGTGTTAAATCTCTTAATGCTCTACTTTAAACCAGAATACAGTAATGATTGAACATTATTTAGAGGTAAAAATAATTTATGTAAGAATTTAGTTCCGAGTGACATCGCAGCTATTGGCAAAGTTTAAAGGGTAACAGCGTTGATAGGTGAAGTTCAGGTCAAAAAGCTTGACGATGGTTGTAAAAACATAGACTACATTGCCTACTAGCTACTGTAGACGAGTTAGACGAGTAATCGGCGTTGGCTTATTGCAGCCATACATCAACTCTCATTCACTCCTGTAATAGTCATTGTTCTAAGGATCAAGTCAGCCATGAAGATTGCGGCTTGTTGTTGTGCTATTGGAACTAACACTTGGCATAATCTGCCTTTAAAGCATTGGCTATGTTACAAGTGTTAGTACAGCCGTGGTTCTTAGTTGTCATGTTAGCAAGCTGTCTAAGCTTTTAGTTTGACCCTAAAACTTACTTTACTAGGATACTTCATTACTTCGACGTATCCTACCACATCGATCACCAGGCGGGTTGTTGACTACTTTTCGAGTATTTTATCTTCTCTCAGATATGCTTGAATAACTACACGGTTCCATCGCATGTTACATATATGTGTATTTCTTTTGGACGCTAAAAACAACGATAAAGTCCCAACAATTTTATAATATTCTCCGCAACTAAATTGCATTTTGTGGTAGGTGTCAGCCATTTGGAATCCAATCGCGCGCGTTGATTGGGTATTGAATTAATATTTTTGATATTCCAATGTGTCACTGATGAGTGGCTTATAAAATAAGCCACCATCTCATGAATGTCAATAGGTTGAAGACGCGTGGGGCAATCATCGCGCCCCGCTGCTTTCAATTTCTGCCTATTCAGACGATTCGCAAACCCTTTCCTACATATCCCCATTTTTGTAGGGAAATGTATTTTCAGGCTAATTCCTTGTGTCTGTTTGATTAGAGGTTAATGCTTAAATATTAGGTAGAGTGGGTCATGATTGATTACGGAATTGGATCAAGTTTCGATGTCATGTTTAGTTGGTATCCGAAAAATATGAAGAGAAGCTATAAATTCAAAGGAATATGCGTAATATAGGTATATTATATAATGAGTCTTTATACCATATATTAGGTAATATGTGGTATAAAAACTCTGGCGCTACAATTTGCAAATTAGGTAGGTAGGTACTTAGTAAGTTGAATTGTTTATGACCAAATTCTTAAAGAGGTCATTTTAAAATGTGCAATAATTCAGTTCTTATCAAATTCTAAGAACAAGAATGAAATGTTAAGTATTGTCCAAATTCTATTTTTAATTTGTATGGATTAGTCCAAATGCTTTTATTATTATTTTTTATATGTGCTAGACAAAGTGACGTCTCTGCACCTGATGGTAAGTGAAGTAGGGTCCACATAGAGCGTTAACTGACGCGAGTTGATAACCTTCCGCTAGTCGACTCAATTATATCGGGCTGTTTGGAACCAAATATGTCCAAGCTGAACCTGGAACCCGACACTCTTAGGTACGTGGGTCACTATGGTGGGTTTTACACCTAGTGACGATGGTCGCTATCCGGATTCCGGGCGGATACAAATATTCTACCATCAACAGAACCAACTGTCATTAAAGTTATTAGTCTTAGTCAGTTATCGTTTGGGTTATAATACGAAACGCGTTCGATGTCCTTAGAGTAGACAGAGTTAGTTTTTTTTACTGCTCACCTATATTACTGATACTGAACCCTAACGTCACATTTATGAGTCCATTTAACGTCAAAGACTCCGATGTACTATGATGACAAAGCACACATTATTTGAACAATACACTAAAACCCCTCTTTATTTAACGTTGAACATTGGTCCGTTGTAGGTATTCGTAATTTCTTTGATTCGCTCCCATTGTCGCGATGATAAAAAGAGACACTTTTCAGTTTCTGCCGTTTGAATGAATACACCCATTATGTCTACACAAAAGTGGATATTCCAAACAAAAACATCATTGCTGCTGTTATAACGTTGAACGTAAAAAACAATTCATATTCCATTATGATTTCGAACAATGTACCTATCTAGTTGGTGAAAATATTTTGTCGCGAATAATATTGAGAGAGATTGCCGCGGGCGGCTAGTCGACGGTTATTGTTATTGCAAAAAATTAATAACTTATTTAACACTAGTTTCCAGCCGCATATTCGTCCGGTTGTATTATTACATGTGAATATATTTTGTTAAAATAGGTTATGAATTGTATAGAATATCTATTAGGTACACTTTGCTTTCATGTTTGTGTACAATGCTTCTACATCTTTCTTTACTAATGCGAATGTTATGGAAAAATGTTTGGATGTTTGTTGATGAATTTTCGCATACAAATAGACCATGTCCTGGATTACATACTATACTTTTTATCACGGTAATTTGCTGATGCGGAAAATATTTCATTTTATACATAGATGGCGTTGTACAGGTAGTGCAATCCTGTACTATGATTTAGGGATGTCTGAAGCGGAAAAAGCTGTTCACCCGGACGAAGGCGCGAGCAACACCAAGTAAGTACTTACATTTATAAAATTTATTTTCTTCAACATACATACGCAATGGCGTTCTCATCTCATACAGGTAGGCAAAGACTATTGTGCGCTACATTCTACGATCTTGACACACTATTTTCGCCTGTTTCACATTCATATTTCTCATACATTATCATTAGCCGCTTGGCTAATACTAAGTGTAGGAATTGGACATATATAGTAGCAACAGCAAACAGACCCTCGGATTACAAAGTGGTATGTGGCACTGTACTTCGTTCGTCACACGAGATTGCTCATTATAAATAATTACATTGGCTATGGCTTTCTTTAATCCGAAACAGAACTGAACAGTGTTGTTTGCAGCAGACATAGACACTGCGATGGTATGCAGACAGGCTCTCGCAAATGAGAAGCCTGCCACAAAGCTGACTGGCCTTTAAGAGGTGAAGTTATCCCTTCACTTGCAAAAATGCATAAAATTCACCTAATGTCTATATTTCAACATTTTCAAAAAACTCTACGTTTTAAAATGTACATAAACATAAACGTATTCCGTAGTAAAGTTTATTTTCCGTTTGATGCAGTGCGCTATTGGAACTTAGTAAAAACTCTCCGTGATAAGCTCGAATATCTTCAGTCCTTGAAGACTGATTTTAATGAAAAAAAAACGACATAATAGAATTATTTATAGATACTCTAATAACGTAAGTAACGTAACGTTATGTTTAGAAACTAATAGTTCTATGAGATATAAGGAGGTACAGGTCTAAACAAACCGACCAACAAAAATTATGCAACATTAATATTCCAATGAACAGAAATGTATTCGATTTTGCTACTTTTTTCGGATTACTGTGAACTAGTTACACGCATATCAAGTTATGTAAAAACTTAATTTACGTCCACTTTTGTAATTGCCGCTGTAATAAATATTCTATTGATACTTTTCTTGTATAGGTTTAAGTTCTAGACACAGTAAGATTTCTATCTAAGTAGGTATAATATATTAAGGCGATACCTCAAGGTCCATTTTCATACATTTTGTTTCACCTTTAATCTGGGTAACTAAACAAGTATTGGCAAGTAAAGAATTTAAATTCACGTCTAGTTAGTGATTAGTTCTCGCAGTTGAAAGAAAAACGTAAAAATAATTAATAATCATGGATATTTCGGCCTTTAAAATTTCGTCATATTAAATTTATCTAGACCTATTAGAAAATGTTAGTTTAACCCAGCCGTCATCCTTTTCTTATGCGGGCCACATAGGTGTCTTAGTTATGGTGCCTCAGGTCACAACGTAAATTCATTGGCTTATTTAAGGGACTAAAACTTAATTAAAATTATTCAGCATCTTACGTATGAAACTATTAAAATCGGGGACCTTTTTTTCGCTCTGCCCGGGGCTTTGGTTTGTGTAAGTGGCAGTGGGCAGGACACAGCTCGTAGAACTGACAACAGGTGGGGCAGAAAAGTTGTTGAATGGAGACCGCTTATCAACAAACGTCACGTGATGATTTCTTATATTTACGCGAATGTTAGACATTGACGTTTATAAAACTATTAATCGGATTTTATCGCGGATTTTTATATTTTTTTTTTCGATGGTTCGAAGATTTTGTAGCCTTCTTGATCTCCCCCACGACTACGAAGATTAAAATCCAATAAATAGTTTCATTTTAAAGCAAGCGTAGCGTTGCACGTCCACCTACATGATGGACAAGTGCAAACACGCCGCTATTAACAAGTTGCTCTAGAAATATTTAAGGGAAGCCCACGTTTAGCGCTGGACTTCCAAGGGCTGCAGGAGAAGACGGTATGCTCAAGAACTCAAAAATTACACAAGTTCATTTTGCTTTGCCCATAGAATTGAACACAAAATACTTTGCCCACACGAGTCGACCGACGTATCGCACAATGTGTTTTTAAGGTCGATTTTAATAAGTTATCGTAGCCGCTAACTATGCGTTAATGGCAAAAATAAACCAATCATAATGAATCATCTGTACCTAAGCATGTTAAACTTTATTCTAATTTGCCTATTTTCAGTATGGACCGGTAGAGGTTAATATCATTTATAGGTTTTGATGATTAAGTAGTCATTAAAATTTAAAATAAAATATAACGGAACTAGTCAAATTCCTTTAAAAAAGTATACTTACCAAATAGACAAATAGACTATCGACATAAAGATACATATTTAACATTTCTGTAAACGTTTGGGTTATAACTTAATTACACAGCAGAGTAAGAATGTTTGAAAATATAAAGTGCACTGGGTGGTTCAGCTCAGTTGGGTAAATAACGCTGCAATATCTATTTCTGCTGCCAAGCATCATTTTATGATATTGATGCCTATTTTATTACTAATTAAACATCGATTATTTATTTGAATTTGATTTTTACCATCAGACGAATGGCTTGCCAGTCTCGTAACCGCCGTTGGGTACCACTACCACCAGTTTGTGTGTCTAAACGCGCTAATCTCAGCCAGTAAGTACTGGTTCGTATTGGAAAAATCTTTTAGTGTTGCATAGCCTATTTATCGAGGAACGCTATAGGCTATATTACATCACGCTATGACCAATAGGAGCGGATGGAGGAATTTTTGAACAAAATGCTCCACCGCATCAGTCTACTTGTCTGAACGCGGTAAACTTAAAAAGTACCAAACGGATTTGAATGAAATTTGGTATGGAGATAGTTTGAGACCTTAGGAAGGACACAGGCTACTTTCTATCCTTGAAAAATATATAGCGGAACTTTGATCCAGGAACATTTTATCTCGGAAAAACTTTTTCACATGGGCGAAGCCGCGTAATTATTTATAAAACTATTTCAGAGATTGAATTCCCGAGCCGATACATAAAAAATTAAAAATATTCGTAAATTAAGGACTGTAACTACTCAATGTATGTTATTAAAGGTATTTTACAATTTTCAAGATTTATATATAGGTAGGTATGTTTAGTTTTATTTGTTCAATAAGTATTTTTTAAGAAAACAAAGGATTTTTTTGAATAATCTTTGTCAGGACAATGTTTGTATGAAAGCAAAAGTTTGGAAAATCAACGGGAAAGTTCCATTTGGGTGGTATCTTCATATTATGACAATCTTTTCTGTATAGGTACGCTAATCTCCGAAACCACCTATCATACAAAATTTGTTAATGTGCTTGGCTTTTTCCAGCTTTAAAGATATGATAGTTTTGGATCCGATAGATGGCGCTATTGCCGATATCTTAAAATAAAAAACAAAAAAAATGTGTCAGTAATAGGCTGTAAAAAATATTACATTTTTCAAAGGAAAGTATAAGCACTAGTCACGAAAAAGCGACATCTGTTCCTCTCGGCAGCATACCGAAACTGAACTGAGGCAGAGGGCAGTGTAACTGCAAAACCAACGAAACTTAGTAATTCCACAACTTGCCGTTAGATGGCACAGTCATGGAGGAAGTATTGATCCACGGCACTAGCTGACATTTTATTCGCGCTATTTTCACTTCACACAATGGAAAGATGGCGTCTCTTCTTTACACGGCATCCATTTTGTGATTTCAGATAAATAAAATGCATACTATTACTGTATATGAACTTTCTATATTTTAGTATTAAATCTGGCGGTTCTTATATCAAATATCAATTTAATCACAGAATAATATATTTTTACACATACATTTTGATTACATCTATGTTTACATTAAATTTAATGATAGTCTTGATGCAATGTTATTATATTGTGAGAAAATATTTACTCATCTTATAAGGATAATTGTATTGTACACATAGTTGCGAAATGTTTCAGTTTTATTTTAATAAGTTCGATGAAATCATGAAATTTACCTACATCATTAGCCTCAAGGTTAACGTGACAATTTGTATGTAAACAAAAATATATTTATCCAACAATGAATATAATCTGTAAACACAAATGAGTTTTAACAAAAAAAAACAACATTCTGACACAGATCATAATTTATTGCCGACCAAATCTGATTTCTTTAGTTTTGGCTAAATGCCCAAAATAAATGTTTACGCCAAGAAAACGTGACCAACTTTATTAGTTAATGCTGAATAGCCGACAAAATTATATCACACTCAAAATTAAAAAATAACTTCAAAACTATTTTCGTATTGTACAGTCATGAGTTATTTGGGAGGCGTAGGTGCCATAAGTAGCAAACAATTTGTGGACGCGCCACATTATTCCTCATTTGTGCAGACATTTTAATGACAATGAATAAAACAGTATTATACATATAAAAATATTTTATTAAAAACATTTTGGTAACATTTAATAAGAACACTTAGGTAAAAATAAATCGACCTCAAAATCATTTTAAAAGAACAGCCTGGACTGGAAGTTCACGGAGGAAGCCGGAACAGCAAAAACTAAAATAAATAAAAACAATGATAACACTCTAGCTGAGACATGTCTAATTGACAACCAGAATTAAGGCATCGCAAGAATAATTATTTAAGTACAATAAAATACCTACGGCTATTATTATAATTACAACAAATAAACGCCTAGTGTCTATCGTTCAATTGTGTATGCGCCGGGCCGCCGCGACTGCGGGCGGCGCGCGACCCTGTACAAGTCTCTTGGCAGGGGCTTACATCGAGTATTATTGCCACATTATACTTCACTTCACTCACGAGACATTTTGTTTGCCACTACGTCGTAATTATACACTACTAATTACTAAAACATCCCAATTATATGAAGCTATGTTAAAATTTTACCTAACTAATAATAATATTAACATCTTCGGCTAATTTTGATACTAGAATGATATAACATCATTTCATATTGTACTCTTAACATTACGCTGAATTAAATTATAAGTGAGGAATAACACATGTTATACATAATATTGCAAGCATTACTGAGATTGTGCACGTTACGTGGTACCTTTAAAATTAATAGTTGGAAACTTAAGTGATAACGAAAGATTGCTTATACTCAAGTCGAAAATGGTGTACCGAGCGCGCCCCGTCTAAGACGAGCTCTTCAATAGCTACGATAAAGGAACAGTCATAAAGATTAAATTACGAGCATTGGCACTTTCAATATTAAATCTTAATTACACTCTCGAAATAGCACTGCATATCAATAACCAACTTAAAAACTAAATTCAGATCAGTCATTTATGATATCACATCAAAATAAACAGGGAAATACATAATGTGATCATTGATTGGATATACTATATAATATATATTATATTTTTTCAAAAGAGGTATTAATTTTCTTAAGGGTTACTAAAATATTGAGCTCTGCGCCGCGCGCGACGCACTATATCACCATAATACGAGAACAACATTGAACCAATAAAGTTTTGGTACTTGGAGTTCATCTCCGAGTTAATTCTATTTTGCTAAACCTACATAATGCTTATCAGATATACGTAATACCCACTGGAGACGCGGCCGCCTCTGGCAGAGCATCACACCCGTGTATGAGTGCTCGGTGTTTGAGCTCGGGGGTTGTCCCGCCAGAGGCGGGTGCGACGTCGAGGCAAAAACCCTTCATTCTTATACAATTTTCGTTATAAAAATACTGTCATTTGACTACAGTTCAATCAGAAAAAATATTTTATCGTATGAATGAACAATACATATAATACAACATAAATAATATGTATAATATCATGTATATGATTTGACTAAACAAAATAAAATGCATAAAATTGAAATGATTGAAACATTGTAAAAAATCACTTGAAGACACTTAGAAATGGAAGGTACTAAATTGATATTTTAGAAAATTTTGTTAAATAAATAGCACAACAACCAAAATATTTGGCAATGTGGATTAAATAATCATTAACAACTACTACCCTCGGCTGCTAACTTAAAAACACAAAACTGGAATGCAAATATTGCATCGCACCTCGGCCTGTCGCGGTCGCGGGCAGAGACGCGCCGTGTGGCCAGCAGGGAATCACATACTAAACTTAGGAGACATTCACAACAACAGCTAGTCTATATATCTGTGCGTATCGCTCCAAATACTTTCCTTTGAACTACATTCGATTGCAGCTTTGTCATATTAATAAGTAAAACTAAAAATAATCTGAATGCAACATTTGATTTCATTAAACCAATAACAACCATTTGTGAGTGCGTGTGACTGAGGATATAGCACACTAGGCAAGCAAAGACACAACTGAACCATTAATATTATTAAAATTCCAAATTCATTATTCGCTAACATGATGTTCAGAAGTGGCTTCTCACAGAGGCATTATGAATGTATTTTGTTAGCTGCATTCTGAGATCCATGCTATATGTTCAGTCATTACCCACTGAATCATAAATATATAAATAAATATTTTGTATTAGTTTTGCCACTTAAGTTTTGTGTTCATAGCCTGTTAACCATTTTAGATATAAAAACTGAAATAATTTTAGTGATGACTCAACACAAAGCGACTGATAAAATTCAAAATAAATTTAGATTGCGATAACAAATACTGTTTTGAAGGTGAATTTTGCTATTGTCAATGGAAACAATAATATTATTGAGGGAAAACAATTCACGGATGTTGGTCCCTTCCAAAAATTTGCCAAATCTTTATGAACTCCAATATCAATATTATAAAGAAAATTTTGAAAACTACATACTGTATTGTCTCATATCAACATTTTTTTTTCTTTATAAAAATAACTTTGTGGGGAATATGTCAAACATTATTGTGTACAAATACTCCAGTTCCAATTTAAAGCTGATCACAACATAGCAAAACTAAAGTTGCACAAAAGGACAGTATCAATTATTACACATTATAGTTAGTATGTTACACATTACTTACATGTAATTGAAGAGACTCACACTATTAAATATCTTGACTAAATTAAGAGACCACAAATATTACATTTTATATATGCACGTACATAGAGATATTGCCAGTCTGTTAACGACACTTACTATAATTTCACTAGAAACCCAGCATCTGGGCATATCAATGACTCGAACGTTTTAAAACGGTCCATAACAACTACTAATACCTTACAATATCTAATCACTGAATTATTTTGTGATGATATGCACTGATAACCCATTTTGACTATGTATCAAATGGGCTCGTCATACAATTAAATGAGTTGTTCAAGCTTTCACATTGAATTGATAGGAAATTGATTTTAGAGAAATGGGTCAAGATCGTATCATCTAGATTATATGTCATCACTATTATTATGTAATGTTCGGACGGTAAATCCAACAATAATCATAATTACATCTTAAATTAACCTACAGCTTGGCTTTAAATTCGTGCCTATCTCGTCAAAATCGTAAATTTAAATAACATCCGAGAAGCAGCCTTTTGGTTTAAACAATGACGATCCTATTGATAAATGACTGTGGAATATATCTAATTCATTATCTCTAGAAACTAAAGAATTTATAAAACAATATTTAAATAATAACTATTACATGTAATGGTGGGAAGTATTAGCTCATTATGACATTGTAAATGTCTATAATTTAAATATTGCTTCAAGAGTAATTAATTGGATATTATAAAATCCATTGGTCAAAAAGACTAAACCATACTTTATACTAATCAATATAAATTGTGTAGACCAACAATTTATAGTTAATATAATATTCTTTGGATAACAAATTATTAACATTTCTAAGAGGAACTAAATGTAGCATAATATATTACTAACTTTTTAGTTTTCATTGCATCAATAGAGTTGGAGTTTCACTTTCAGATTCAATCAATAATTGTCTTTTGCATATAATTTCTTTTTCTAAAATGGAACCTAAAAATGCTGTCACGGAATAAGTCTGCAAACTCTTTATGGCATTGCAAAGTTCATAAGTGTTAATTAAGCCTAACTTTATCACACAATCAAATAAGTTAAAACAAAAACAAGTCTTTTATCGTCACGCATTACATTCACAGAATTGTCAAAAATTGTCTTGTTTAAATTAAGATCACAGTATTAAGTCACGATTAAAATGTAACTCTACGAATGCGCGAGACGATAGCCACATACATATTCCACAGTCATCCGTAGAACTGGGCCACAGCAGGCGAGCAGACGCACAAACTACGTTTAGGAAAATGTCACAAAACCACTGGCTTTAGTTCGTCAAAAATAAAAACTATTAAAATTTCTTATAATACAACAAATCACAGTTTATAAGATTTTATACTAATCTTAATATAAATTAGTAGAAAAATGTATAAAACTTCATAAAAGGTAGTTTAAATAAATATGATCAACAAAACATTTACCAATTGCAAAACATACCCATCATGTACAGAAAACACGGCAGGTCATCACAAATTTATCGAGCTAACTATTGAGTGAACTAAAGCCATTGGCTTACTAGATAATGGTTATTACAAGCACCATTAAGTGACAATGAGAGTCGAAGAAGTTGATATGCACCCTGATGTGTCCCAGTCGTACCCATTCAACGTTCGTTTGTTCAAAGTTTATGCTGACACATAGTCACGTCAATCCGTGGCAGCTACGACCCATGTGAATCCGCATAAGCGACAAGTGTCCTTTACGTACTGCGTGCGAGTTCCGTACGGGCCCAGCCTGTGGTACTGGGAGCGGTTGGCGAAGAACAGCGCGGGGTTGTTTGGCGGCAGCACGGTGGCGCGATAGCTCCACCGAGGATCAGTGAGATTTGCCATCAGATTGAGGATGTCTCGTCCTCCATATGCAATTTTTACGTCTTCGGCTTTTTTCTTTTGGACGTGGCTGCGGTTGCACAACCGGTTCAAATATTTTCTGAAATAAGCCGCATATAATCAGTGACATTGGCCACTAATAAGACACTCTTAATATAAACCATAAACACTCTATTTTGTTGTAGGCGTTATCTCACTATAACTCAGAAATACTGCCAGTCATACAGTTAGTTCCAATAGGTGCAAGCCATAATCATCCTAATGAGAAAGCAGTAATGTCTATAATAGCGTATGGCCGCCGTATGGGTGTATTGCTGTAACTTGGTGGAGTGTTGCTATGTGCGTCTAATATAAGTTGCAGAATTAATTTTGGCAAGGACCGATCGCGGATCGGCTGTCCGCAGTCGGTAGACATTTTGTCGTAACACACCAATATATAACTTGCGATTGCAAAGCTCAACATAATTTAATTTATCAAAATATCACCACCGTCACTAAAATTTTTCCATTATCACACGTCGATAATGTACACAACATTGATAGCGTAATATAGACATTCGCCATTACGGAATATTATGAAAATAGAGAGGTCAAGGACAGGACGTACGCAAACAAAATAATGCAAATATTTTACACTAACCTTCTCTGTTGTCTGAGGACTAGATGGCAGGGAGTCACTGTTCACCGATTCCGACTTGAGCGATCCCAGCGAACCGATACCGCTAGATTCACTGGAGACGGACGGGCTGGGGCTTGACTGCGACTGAGACAGGCCCGCTATCTCGATTATATGCCCGAACGAGCTGAACGAGTTAAAATTATCTGTCTCCAAGCCAGCCAGAGGTAGCGCAACGCTCAGAGCCATGTCTGCAAACGGGAAAACACGTTTGTATTGTAATTACACGTGCATAAACGACACTGCGTGTGAACATTTAGCTATGTTGACAGAATCTAACCAACGCGCCAAACTGTTACGGTTTTACGATCACGGCACTGTCAAAGTAACGCGACACTCACCTTTGACTAGAATATTATTGGAAATTCAGTAAACACACCGTAGCCAAGCAGTAAAACAATAATTACCGAAAAGCGTAATCCCAGAAAGCACAAGCCTCGACGTAGTTGAAAGAGATCGAACATTTATGAAGTGAAGTGAACTGCAAACGGGAGTTTGCGTGTGCGTGATGTCGAGCGCCAACCGGAAATGGCGCTGTCGACAAAACAGTCTATTACGCAGCATAAAATATTACGTTATAGTACAATCGTTTCCTAACTCAACCTTATATCTGAATATCTTGTGCTTATTGCCTTTATAATATATTTCCATTTTGCTGAAGCATTATACCAGGCATGATTTAAATCATAAAATATAGAATTGTAGCCAAATACGATGCTAGCGCCATCTAGTGAACATGTTTGAAACCCACATGAAACGTGTGCTTAAAATTTTGTTGAAATAATCATCCTAGATGGCGGTAGCTGATCAAGAATGGTTGTGGTTCGCAGATTTTTGTACAGAGGGCGCTGATTCAAATTATTTTGATATTGAACGGGAGTAACAATTCTCAACACTGAACGATGTAGGTCAAAGAAAGGAATAAGAAAAGTTTCTAGAAAATGTAACATCAACGCTATACTCTTTGGCAAGACTAGTTTAACTAAATTCTTTCTTTACTATAAGCAAATGCATAAATATTAGGGGGGTGTGATAAGGAGGTAGGTAATAATTGTTATGAATAACTACATAATATTTTAATCTATTTCTATAATGAAATAAAAATTGAGAAAATTTATTATTATTTAATTAAAAAAGTCCATGCGTGAGTTGCAATGGGCGACTGTGAATTTTTACTAATACTAATGACGCAAGTTCGTTTCCGTACTTAGGCGTTTTAGTAGGTATTCGTTATTTTCTTTACATTTCATGTATCATTTTAGATGTTTCATAGAACAAAATACAAAAAGATATTTGCACATAATATTCATAAAATTATACTCCATTGTTTATACCTCAGTTTGTACCCTGCTTAATTGTCTATTTATTAATTGTTCCTTAGGATATCTGCCATAACAACAAATAGTTTTTTCTCATTTCAGAAGACTCCCGAACACGGTTCAAAATATGTGTGTAAGACAGAACAGACAGACTTTATAATCTTTGTAGTAGAGTTTCGTTAATAATTTTAGTGGACGGAACTGTAATAAAAATGAACATAACATGTTTGTATTACTTTAATATCTGAAGGCAAAAAAAGCATAAATAATAAACAACATGCCTTAACTATCTCGTGGTATATGCTTATGCAGCATGGTGTATGGTGCAGTTTGTTTGTTCGATCTAAAACAATCAAGTAAATTATGATAGGTTAGAATAACACCCAGTAATTCGGATTTAAAAATTATGTTCGATGAAGCGATAGGCATGTTTTATAGAAGTGAAATATATTTGCCCAACCATGAATACATTAGCCACTTTACTGCCTTAGTGCACTTAAAGCCAAGGTGATTCTTGATGATGAATGTCATCGTTCAAATCAAATTCAATTAATTTATTTTGCCAAAACATGATCATATTTTAATGAAGTCTTATTTAATATATAAGATATTTGTTTAGTGGTTTTTATTAATTATTGTTATTTATCTTTACATGACAAAAATCATTATAACATTTACCTATGAGCCATTTTATTAATTTGTTTATAAATCGGCTAAAAGGCAGTTCATGCAATCATTTTCGGCATTTTATTATATATTTGATGGTCATACAACCGATATCCCTTTAATACAAAGTGGTTGACACTGAATTCACTTTTAGTTAAGTTTGTATTTATTATTTTAGCCTACGTTTTCAAATAACTTAGAATATTTATTGACAAAAATATCAACTTGAATTTTATATACATATATTGAAGAGTTTTAAATTTCTGAAACAAGGCGTACAAGGATTAAGTGGCCCTGCATATTGGCTGGAAACACTTTTTCATTAGTTACCTTCTTTTTTGGTGCTGTCCGCTTTTCCGGAGATATTTAAGTAATACGTAATGTGTACCAAGTATCTATTTATGTAAGAATAAATTATTGTATGTACAGTCATCTGAACGAATTTAAAACTTCAAATTGCTTGTGTATTTTAACCGACATTTTTTTTCGAAAATATAATAAAAGGGGTTTACTTCACTTCAGCAAAACAAGACACTTGACATCTATAGGCAATTTAAAGGTTTGAATTTATTCAGTTATTTTTGTGGCTGAATTTACATTGTGGAAATTATTAATACAAATTTATTAAGGTTCCCTTTGCTTCAAGTACGAGCATTTATGTATTTTGTACCTTTGTAAATGAATTTTATTTTATTTTCATTTCTTGTAATGAGGTTAACTCTGATCATAGACAGCGTGAGGTGTGGTTTAACTTCTTTAATTACAAGGCATTGGAATTTAAATAATTCTATTTGTTTTTAAACGCCGTTTATGAATATTATGTAGAGGGTCATTTTAACATTGAATTACAATGTGAAACCACTTACTTACAATATTGAAAATAACACTTCGCAACGAATTACCCAACCCATAAATATAAAAAAGTATAAGTTTCGAGCAAAATAATATCAATAAAAAATAACCTAAATTTATACACCCAAATGACAGAACTACCACTTGAAAAGAACTTGTCGCAACGGCAATATCACAGTTTCAGTTAGGAATACACATACGCCTTTTTGCATTAAACTACAAAATTATTTAAAAAAAAGTGGATTTTTAGTGCAAATACTCGTTATTCATGGATGATTTTTGGCACAAAGTTATGGCATAGCACAATATATGTGGATTCATTTATTAACGTAATGTAAAAATATACAAAATAAAACTGTATAATTTTACCACAGAACATTCATAATGATTGCTTGTTTACGCGAATGTTAGACATTGAAATAAAACTATTTTCCATTATGTGACGACCCCCCCCCCCCAGTCAATCCGTAAAATAGTTTTCTTTCAATGTTTCTTATATTCCATTAAATAAGAAGGGTAGAACAACGAAAGTTATCAACATAGCCTAGCGATTAGCAAGATGAAATGGCAGTGGGCAGCATGCAAAACTGATAGAATCAGCATTTGTGGTTGATCATGAGGATGAACAAGGAGAGACAGAGCCTAAGCAGAACTCCGTAATTTTAATAAAATATTACATACCTAAAAGCCAACTTTGGAACTAGGTCACGTCAAATTATTTTTTGGTTCTTAGTATTTTGTTTGTTTTAAATTTTTATACAACGTTTTCTATCTACTTTCCACAAAAACGAAGTGAGAACACGTAACGGGTGTAGAAAAATATTAACATTCTGTGATGGCGATTATACACGGTTATCACAGACCACATAATGCATTTTTTGGTATTTCACATTACCCCTTTCATTTCATTTTAAATGCTTTTTAGAACAGTTTGAATACAAAATCTTTTAGGGCTATGTCATAATGATTATAGAGATGTCACGCACGTTCTCGGCTGTGAGTGGCTTATGATAGTAAATGAAGTGCTCTTAATAACAATAAAAAGAAATGTATTTTTTCTTTCTCTGTATCATATATTGAAGTTTTTATACCTTAAACTGATATTGAAAAGAGACCAGAGTCAGAGTTTATTGCCCGTGCTTCTCTGGTGAGAACTGCTTTCCGAGCTGGTGGTTGAGGTAATATTCACGGAATTTAAATAATG